>NC_042529.1:12762500-13062500 GCF_900963305.1 Echeneis naucrates | reverse complement strand
AAGCCATGAGAGGTCACCAAGGTTGGCTAGGGTGAGGCTGTCCACCGAAGCAGACACAACTGGCACAGCGGAAGACGGCCATAAAACAGAGGGTTTTACTGTCCCAAATGCACAGAACGGTCCTCATTTAAACAAAGAGTAGTTCCCTTAAACCTTCTTTACTGAAAAATCTCCTCTGTAAGGAACGAAAAGGTCCTATGGAAGAAATATTCAAAAATCACAAAGCGTCTGCTTTCTATAAAAAAAAAAAAAAAAAAAAAAATATATATATATATAGATATATATCTATAAATTTTTTTTAACCCTGTCGTCCCTGTCCGGCACTCTTTAAGCCACCAATTAGGTGGCTTAAACATCTAAAGCTGTCTGAGTTGCAGGGCATCATGGGAGATGTAGTGTGTGTCATTCTAGTCTCCTATAGACTTGATTCATACGTGACGTTCCTGGAGATAACTTTGTTGTGATTGTGCACTTTATTTTATTTGAATAAAGTTGGAATTTGTCATCGACCACCTGTCTACAATATGTCAACATGAAACTAAGCTGCCATCAACTGATGCTTTCCTGGGCTAAATCAAGAGCATTGATAAATGTTTTTATGTTGTTTTTAAATGGCTTCTTGCAGGTGCACAGGTCGGACTGGGCCCTGTGGTTGTTGTTTGCTACTTGCGGTGTTGCCGGTGGATCAGGCAGTGGGTGTGGAAGATGGATCCATTCAGACAATGATTGAGAGCTCTTGGTTACTTCAAGTAAAAAATTCGAAAGTAAGTTCTTGCAAAGTCAAAATTCTTAATCACACGTGTTTTAGATCAAAAGGTGGAAGGAAAAGAGACCATCTCTAGAAAACTAATCTTTATTTCTTTCTTCATATTCAATATTCTCTGCAGCTGTGGGGTCCTTAAATTTCCACAAGATAGTTCCCTGTAGCTCCAGGCTCCCAGAGATGATCAGGCACCTAAGTCCTAGACCAAGAATTGTCTCCAGACCCCCCACCACCCCCGCGCAGACGCCTATTATGGAGTATAATCCTCAGTATTACACCAGGATGATAATGTCGGAGATTTGTTTTCACCAGAGAGCAAGAGAGGACGATAAAAACAAAGTGTGAACAGACCTTTGGATCAAGAAAGGCGGATTTAGAGAGCCAGTATTGTCTACATGTTTTCTGTTTGGACAGCAGTTGTGTAGGCAGTTAAGAGTCAACCGAAAGGAAATACCAACACATATCATCACGAAACATGGCAAACACAAATCCAACACGACATTTTCAGAGACCTCTTATATATTATGAAGGTTCAGTTGCAATTTAGCTGACTAACCTCAGTCATAACCGCCTGTTGTTTGATGGCCTGACCTGTTACGTTGTCTTCTCATTTTCCACATCTGATGCGAAAACTTCCTTATATTGCACAATGAAACAAATGAAACAAAAAAGGAAACAAAACATGCATACACGCAAGCAGACAAACAGACTCAAGAAGTGACCCCAGAAATCCCTGGATCTTTGAAAAGCAAACCAAACAACAGCTTCATATTAGTTTAGCAAACAACAGAATGTTAAACTGCTAAATATAATTGATGTTATTATATTTACTGTTATTGCTATTTGTTATATTTATTGGGCTTAAACTGGAACATTAAATGTCCGTTCATACTAATTCTTTCATTAAAATGAAAAGATTTAACTTCTTAAGTATGTGATGATAGTGTTAGAGGAAATGAAAACTGAACCGTCTTCAACTTTATATGCTTTGAGGGAAACCATCTGCTCCAGAGGCTTTTTCGTTTAGCAAGAAGCAACATGAGTCAGCGAGGAGGTTTAGGTCATATCTCACCATGGAGGTTCCTCTCTCTTTGCTCTGAAACAAGACTCATCTCTCCTCTGATCTCTGTGTACCTTGGCAAGACCCTCAAAGCTTCTCCTGGCACATCGCTGGTTATCTCCTCTATTCCTGGGATGAAAAGGAAAAACCTGTCACCCAGTGAGCATCCTGGAAACCTCTGGAAATGCTCCTCCTTTTAGTTCTCGCCTTTGAAGTGCTCACTTCCTGCGGCAGGTTGAAGAGGCAAAGGAATGAGAAGACGATGGCCGTGACCTGGGCACAGTCGCGGTTCACAAGTGCACACGTAAAATGGTTTTTACTGATTATACATGTGAAATAAATAGAAATATGTGTATATTTGTACAAATGCTGGTGCCAAGATGTGGTAAAACATTAACCATCGTTTGGGTTCGTGTGTTCTTGTACTGCATGAGATGTACTGAGGATAAATGATGGAATACATGTTCTACCAACTGTTGCTGTTGTTAAACAGTTGGGCCTTCCTACCCATCCATCCATCTGGGCCACTCCTGGCCGATGAGCTGAGGAGTAGTGAAGGCTCTGTCGTGATTGGGTGTTTACGCCTGTCAATCAGACATTAATCACGCCCTAATCCATCTCCCACTTTATGGTCTCTTTTTCTCTCAATGGCACAATCATTTAAAAAATGAACATTATGCTGTATTGAGGACTTGAAACTAGGACTTGAGACTTGAGACCGTAAACTCATGAGGAAAACATTTACTGAGCTAATAAATCAAGGGAGACGTAGGGACATTTTCACATAGACCTCCATAAAAAATGGCCTTCTTTTTCTAACCAGTGGAGTCGCCCCATGATGGTCATTAGATGGAAAGCAGGTTTAAGGAAATTCACATTTTCCTTCATTTGACATCCTGAAACCTGCATTTGCATTTATAAATGAGGGCCACCAGCCGAAAACAACCGTTCATGCTCTCATTCAGACAAAGTCCAAGTCACCAGTGAACCACCAGAGAGGCCACGTGTTTCAATCAGAGATTCTGTTTCCATCCAGGACATTCATGCTGAGAAGCAACAGCGCTGATTATTCTATCACCATACCGCCCAAAAACAAATTCTTCTTTCTTGTCTTTAATCAAAATGGTTTTGTTTTGTCTTTTTTTTTTTTTGATTTATCACTGACCCACTTCACTCTGCTAAGAAGTAAAGAGGTCACACATCACACACGTGTGAATTAACCTCATGTATTGCTGGATAAGCTGCATTTGAATGACACAAAAAGGACTAACATACACCGTATTCAGGAAACGGCCTGTGAGTATGTAGCATATTGAGGTAAAACTTGAGCAAAATGAAATTAAGGGTGTGCTTTTATTGTGTAATATACTGACTGCAGCCAAAGATGTGCTAAAATAGAAACATAACATAATCCACTGGTGTTACACAACTGGTTATGGGTAAGGGACTCTTGACATGTGTTAATAAGTTTTGTGAGGCTGGCCAGGATGGCAGCATGTTTTGCTGCTGGGTTTGACGTCAGAGAGAGGAGGAGGGAGTTGGGGATAGAGGAGTGAAAAAAAGAGAGCTCCGGCTCCAACAGAAAATAATGACAGGATAGAAAGAGGAGCTGCCTCTCAGCGTCTCTCCTTCCCTCTTCATTTCTGTCTCTGTCTTCATCTTCGTCAAGTATTTCCCAAGATAGTGTTGGTAAAGTGTCTGAATGTGAATGCATGGAGGAGAATGCCCTGCATGGCTCCAATGAACCGATAAAAACAACATTTTAAAGGTGCAATCAAAGTATTTACACAAAAAGACAAAATGGCGTGTTAAGAGCAGGATGCTTTCATCGAGACAAAAATTGTTATGGCGTGGATTGACATTCAGCTTCAGAAACACAACCAAAGATAAAGCTAGCAAAGCCAAGGAAGCTGTTTGCTAACAATCTCTTAAAGTGACAATATGTATGTCATACAAAAAATGATTAAGCTCAGTATGACGTGTCACAGGTGTGCCCGTCTACAGGCAACATAAAAAGCCCAGTTCAAACTACAACTAACAGTGAGCAGTCTGATTGCCATTACTGCATATTGTTGTCAGGGATATTAGACCAAACTAGATTTCTAACAGCAACGGCTCGTCTTCTGAAGTGGCACCAAACATTTGCCGGCACTGTGCATCTGAACTTTTCTTATCAAGGCTGTTGCTTTACAAAAAAAAAAAAAAAAAGAAGAAAAGAAAAAGAAATAAGGAAAAGTGAAAAACTGCCAGCTGTTCTGGAAATGAATAAAACGGACTGGTCTTGTCAGAAGGTTCATATGGATGCGGATGGAGCAGAGGGAGGAAGTTAATCCTTTCGCTCACTTCTCAAACCTCTTTCTTCTGTCTGTTTTTCTTTGAAACACTCAATCCGGCCTTGAGAGCTCACTTGACCTCACCGGACCTGACTATCCGTGTTGCATTTGCACGTGTGCAGACACAGACTCACTCTGTCTCTCGTCATGTCATCTCGTCGTTTACTTGAGGCTCCGCGAAGAGTTCCTCGTCTGTGAAGTCATATGGACACTGAGATTACAGGCCCCCGTAGGCTAATAGTTAATATCATACACAGTTTGAGTTTAGGATTTGACTTCCTGACTCTTTTATGTTGTGTTTTGTCTTTCTTAGAAGAAAAGATAGGGGGAGGGATGTTTTGAGAAAGCTCTCGCGCTTGCTCGCTAGGAGAGGCAGCGTGCTTTGGCATTTTGGCAATTTTGCTGCATTTTAATCACTGTTTTCTTTGGACCTAGATAAATATGTAACGTTCAGTTTTACTTACGCCCCTTAGATCTGGCACAGATCTAAGGGGCTCCTGTGCCTTCCGTCAGCCCAAAGCCATTGTGGTTAGATGAATATGTTCTTATTACAAAACTCGTCCCAACCTCCGACACCTCCACCCGGCAACAAGACATAGTTATCTGTCAGAACTGCTGCGTTAATAACCAATCGCATGTAGTCTTTCCGATGCTGTGTATTCGACTTAAGCCTTGCGTAGCCTGCAAACAAAACAAACACATCCCTGCGGTCAATCGGGCGGTGCGAGAGAATGGAGAATGCAGCCGCGGGTATGTTTGATATGCCATAAGTGGTTTGTTTTGAGGAGTGGTGGAGTGATATGCTGGAATTAAAGCGAGCCAGATAAACAGATTCCTTACCGGCAGCTTCCACAAGCTGTTTTGGAGTCAAACTGGATTTGTTCGCTCCCGATATTATTAAATGTATTCCCTTTTGACCCCAGGCAGCAACTGGGTCACTGTGATTTAAGAAGATAATCTGTAGAATGTGAACAGTACAAAATACATTTTATTTCCACATCAAAGCTGTTGGTGATGCTCAGGTTCCATCTGGCCACAGACGGAAAGGTTCACCTGGAGGAGGTTGAGGCCGAAGTATTTACATTCCTATGATGAGGAATGTATACTTTAATCACATAAAGCTGTTCGATATGAGAAACTCTGATGTTAAAAAGCAAATGCTGGTAAAAATGATTACCATTATTACCAATACCATTGACATTTTAGATACAGAGCTAGCTGCGGTTCTTTAATTCTGCAGTGGGCAGCTGAGTCTGTTTGCAGTGTCTGAGCTCTGAAAGATGCTAGAGCTTGGAAAGTTTAAATATAAAATATATTACATATTAAGATATATCTTGGAATTAAAACATAAATAATAATTATTATTATCATTATCATGCATTTCTCCTTCTACTTGTTCTCAGTAGACACTTCACAAATTCCGGTTGTGGCTGATGTTGAAATTTACACAAGTTGCTGTGAAAAACATGCTAAAACCTTTATTATCGTTCGTGTTGTTGCATTAATTATTGTTTTGACAAAGACAAAGAATATCCATTACAATGTAAGTCTCAGTATATTAACATTCTGTTAAGCTGGTCCAAAAATATCTGTTGAGTCTTGGAGGATAAGTGTAAAATGCTTCACGTTTGCTTTAGAGGAGAAATAGACCCATTATAGAGGATTAATTATGGAGCCTCTCCTCTCATCGCCAGTGGTCACTCAGAATGGCCATCAATCCAGGCTCACAGTTTCCACTCTGACCCAGTGGGAGTCTTTGAGGAAATGGAGAGCACGCTCTACCCCAGAGTCAGACTTTCCCAGCTTTTCAGGGATTCAAACTGGCAACCCTCTGGTAACAAGCATCCCTCCGTGTCTCCAACATGCCATTGCCTCATATTTTCATGTGGTGGGTGATAGTCCACCGACGCTGTGGTACTAGGAGGTTGGAATAGTAACGTATCATTACTGGTCCATTGGGAGAGACTTGAAAAGATTAATGATCGTTTCAGTCAATATAGGGAGTTATGGCTGCTGACGTTGTCGTGGTAACAAGCTACAGTTGAGCGTAGGTGGATAAACATTGTGGTTAGTGTTTTGGATATGTGCAACTAGGATCCCATGGTGTGTGTGTATGAATTTGTGTGTCTGTGTGTGTCTAGTTAATTTGAATGGGTTTGTGCACACATGTGTAGAAAGACTGCACATATTTGTGTTTTTCAATCTGCAGAGAGAGAGAGAGAGAGAGAGAGTTGGTGTTTGCTGCTCTGTCAATGCAGATGCATGTGTGCCTCCCTCCAGATGGGTGTGTGTGGAGCATTGCAGAGACGGGCAGAACTTCCTGTTCTCTTCCTGGACAGATGACTAGCTGCTCACTGCAGGTTGTTTAGCTCTGTCCCACTTCAGAAACCACATCCTGCAGAAGAAGCCTCTGAAGCAAATGCGTCTCATTTCCAGAGGTTCCTTCAAATGTGATCAGAGGATCACACTTTAAAATATACGCGTCCGGTTTCAGCTCAGTTCAAGAGCTGGCAGTGTGTCTGGTAACACAAAAAGCCTTCAAATTTGAACTTTTTCTTAGTTATCTGCTCCGATGTGATGCAGGAGGGGTGCAGCTGATGTACGCCGATAATCCTGAGTGAAACAAAATATTGCATTTGTGCAATATTTATTTATGTCAATTTCCAAAATATATTATACCGTTATTTGTTTCACATGGTGACATTAGCACGTTATAATTGTGCGGTTAAGTTGCAGACAGGGACTGTTTTGGAATTCTGACATTTGAGATTTGACACAACCATAAATTTTACACGATCCATGTTTGTTTTTTGTTGTCTTTTGCCAACTAGTCCTTGAATGCACCAGCAAGATGAGTTTTTCACAACAGCTGAATCTTGCTGCCGCGTTAAACTTTTACAGAAAGCTTAAGGCTTCTCTTCTTATATGATGGATGACTTGCAATTTTAGTTTTTTTAATACCTGTTGTGAAACTTGCAACAAATGGCCAAGCCAGCCAGTGATTTATTAGAGATTGACCTGACCAGAAATAAACAAATGGAAATGTGTCATTTAGCAGTGTGACAAGTGAAGCAGTTAATTGTAGTTGAAAGCTTTGGAAAAGAGCAGAGGACTTTATGCCAGTTCAGAACTCCCCCCTTTAACATCCCTGTCTGCGATACGGCTATGCAGCCAGAACTATTCACGCTCAATTCGCTCTTTTAGAAATAAATAAATAAATAAATAAATAAATAAGCACAGTCCTCATGACAGCTCACACCCCGTTCCTCACTCCGTCCTGTCAATGACGCCCCTGGGAGGAATTTTCTTGGAGAAAAGCTTCCACCCCAATTTGTTGCTCTTGTGTCTTGTTACCTGCTTCCCTTGTGTGTCTTTACTCACACTTCAGCTGTGTCTCATGATCCCCATCCTTCATAGGCCGCTGATGAGCTGATTGCATCACAGCGGGGGGGATAAGGCTGTCCCTACAAATGCAGCAGCCAGATGCCGCCTTCTTGGTCTGGCTCCAGCTTGCGCTGCGCAGAGCATCAATCAAATTTAAACATAGAGAGATATTTAAAAATCTGACTATTTCTGCCGTGAAGACATTTTCACATGACAAAGACGAGTGCTGATCTCTGCAGCATTTGAAGTGGTCTTTCGAGGAAAATTTGCTTTTTTTTTCGTGTTGGCCATCATTTTCGGCCTTGGACGTTACTGCTCATATCAAACTGTGCAGTTGACGATAATCATGATCATTCACACCTATTGTTATACTGCAAACACACACTATTTCAGTGCTGCACCGTTTCAATTGAAGATCCTGTGGGCCGTGGGTTAAAAAAAAAAAAAAAAAAAAAAGGTCAATTTTAAAACAGCAGAAGCCGAAGTAGACAAAATCCCAATTACATCATGAGGAATTCAGTGAAATGAAGATCCCCTGATGAAGTTCCTTCAGGGTTACATAAAAAAATCATACCATTAGGGGTTGTACACACTACAAACCTTACAACTCCTTCAAATTTATATTTCATACATATACTGATCAGCTATAGCAGTGGTCCCCAACCTTTTTATGCCACGGACCGCTTTAATGTCAGACAATATTTCCACGGACCGGCCTTTAAGGTATGGCGGATAAATGCAACAAAATAAAATGATACGATCTGCATAAAAACTGTGCAGTTTTTGAAATTTTCATAATAAACGTGAATCCACTGTGCACTCGTATGGAACTTTATTAGCAGCGTCCTTGTAACATCGCGCCAACAACATAACATGAGTAACATCCTCTCTGCCCCCTTACCCCGAACCTACATGCAGCTTTCTTTTTCATGGAAGTCGCAGGCTCACTGGGCCTTTTCCCCTTCACAAAGAAACTGTCCTTTTTTAATCATTCTGCTAGCTTGTGGGTTTAATTTTAGCGGTAACGTAACACGTGACCGAGACGTCTTGACATGCGTCAAGAGTGAGTCATAAACAGATGTAGCGGAGAGAATTCGGTCATTTTTCAAAACAAAACATAGTTCAGATTCAGTTAATAAATAAAACATAAATAATGTAAGTTATTTATTCTTTCTGTGCGGCCTGGTTCAAAAGACCCACGGACCGGTACTGGTCCGCAGCCCGGGGGGTGGGGGACCGCTGAGCTATGGCATTGTGACTACCTGCATAAAAATGTGTCGATCCCCCTTCTGCTGACCCACTGAGGCCTGGACTCCTCTACACCTCTGAAGCTGAGCTGTTGTATCTGGAACACAACTTTGACATGCCAACATATCCTTTAAGTTGTGAGGTGGAGCCTCCATGGATCAGGCTTCTTTGCCTAGCTCATCCCACAGATACTGTGGGAGAGAAATTTAGAGGAAAGCCAAAATGAAAGTCTAAGTAACATCCACATGAATGAAGTTTTCTCAGCAGAACATTGTCCAAGGGAAGGGAAGACACACTTTGCATTGTTGGAGATGCTCTGACTCAGCCATCCACACATCACAGTTTGGTCCATGTCAAACTCACTCACATCCTCAAACTACACCATTTTTCCTGCTTCAAGACATCAACCTCAGGACTACAAGTTCACTTATTGCCAAATAAATCCCACCCACTGAGATATATTTCAGACTATACGACATTGTGCTCCTTTAAAAATCCACCATAACTGGATATCAGCCAGGAAAATATTTACTGAACTAGATCTGTGTATTTTTTAAGACCCACCTGCTACACGACTGCACCATCACCATCCTGGCAATGTTAAATCCTCCTAAATAGAGGAAAATTGGGTTTTTTTTTCCCTTGAGGGATGAAAAACGTCCATAAGAAAACACTACGGTTCCAAAATCCAAAGTTGAGTCCAAGTTAAATCGAAGTTGAATCCTTCATTTGTTGTTGGAAATATCACTAATAGGCTTGGAGCACACGTGGACAACCCCAAGAGGTGGCAAATGGACTGGAAAAATGTTCATACATTTTTCAGCTTGTTGATGGATCAACTTATTATGCATGCTTGAATATTTTTGATCGGTGTGACATAAAAAAAAAAAAAAAAAAAGTTTTGCTTTATGCCCTCAAAGGAATGGCTCCATCTGGATGTACACAACTGTACATCTTTGACAGAAAACAGATGAAAATAAGGAGAGGACAAAAAAAGAAAAGTAGCAACTGACTAAGTCAAGAAAGCAGCGACTTGATAGTTGTTAACAGATGTTTGAAGGGCAGCACACATATTGAGAAAAAAGAGTGAGACGACCAAAAAGGAAAATACAAATTATGTGAAAAGAAGTGATTGATGAAAAACGTGTCTCTCTCTTTGTATCTCTCAGTATCTTGCCCTTAACTTCTTATTCCCTCTGGTTGCCTCCTTCTCTCCGTGCCACCATAAACAGTGCTAACGCTAACAGAGTAGCCCTGGAGCTTGTCTGCAGGGTCTGCCACCATGGCAACAGGGCCAAACACACAGCTCTGACAAAACCACTAATACAGAGCAGAAAAGGTTTTTCAGCTGCTGGTCGGCAGCGTGCGAGCGCACACGCACACACACACACACACAGTCGTACACTCACACCCACAAACTGAACTAACACTCACATACTGCTTAGCCAGCCCCTCAAGCAGACAATAGAGAGACACAGGAAGAGGCCAAGTGACAGAATATAATGCTGGAATACTGCATATATGTGTGTGTGTGGGTGTGTGTGTGTGTGTGTGGGGGGGGGGGGGGCAGGAGAAAACATCTGTATTTTAACACAAGTACATGCACGTGTGTTGGTGTGTGCACAGTATGTTACAAAACTTGTATCTCAGTATTTCCTTGTGTACAATGAATATATATGTGCATTTGTTTGTTTGTTTTTTTTTTTTTTTTTTGGTGTGTGTGTGTGTGTGTGCGTGTCCATGTGGTTCCATTTAACCCCTTCCTTTGAGTGTGACACCATTTAACCCGTGGGCTGCTGCAGTGAGATATAGTTAACACCACATTTCCTGTTCATTCAGCTGCATCTGGATGCAAATGGAAACACACACGCACATGCGCGCGCACACACACACACAAACACATATTAATCAGTGTTATTACCCTTGACTCAGCTACATCTGGAGATGCATATGCAAACACAACCAGCACACCGGCAACACACCCACACACACACTTATTTTTCAACTATGTAGGCATGCAACATAAAATGCATCTTTTTTTTTTTTTTTTTTCTTCTGTCCACACATGTTCAAATGTGTGTGCTTGTTTTTCTTCGTCACTTCAACACCACTGACAGTCACAAGGAAGCCCGGTGAGCTGTCAACCTAAAGCGTGTCCATCACCACGGCCTCAATGAAAGGGTTTTTTTTTTTTTTTTCGTCGTTTTCTCCGTCAGCAGAGAAGCAAAGGTCAGCACAGTCAGATCAAAGCTGATGATAACTCACAGTGGAGCTCTTCGTCACCAGTAGGACACAGAAGCCATACCTTGATGAAGTCTATGGGAAATTGGACATATTTCTCACTTACTACGGCAGTAAATATTTTCTTCTTTAATACAACATGATGCTGGAACTATAGGTATGCACCAGAGCGTGGCTGCTGTGTGACCACCTGCCTGACAGTCAGGATAGAGCACAGTGCGGGTCAGAGCTAGCCGCCACTCCCCCTCAGCGCCACCTTCTCCTCCAAATATGGATTTGTGGTTTCATAGACATGCTGCAAAACCTTGCCGATGCCTGAGGGAGAAAGGGAAAGAATGGAAAATGAAAGGAACTTGAGGGAAAGGTCGTGTTAGTTTAAGGTTTGATAGATTTCTGTTGTCTATTGATATTATGCCATGCTACATATACACAAGACGGCTTCTAAGGAGATGTATTCAGGTGGGCCGACAGTGGTGAACACTCCAACCGCCTCCGCCCCCGGGCTCTGAAAAAGAATAAAAGCGGAAAAGAGTGGTTGCACTGGAGCAACTCCCAGATGGGAATTTCTAAAGAAAGGTTTCGATTTCTGAAGTCTCTCGCTGTAGAATCATTTTACTGTGTAAAAAAAAAAAAAAAAAAAGAAGGCTGATCCTGAAGTTTTTGGAGCCACTCAAACATTACAACCCTGCTTCTTTCCATGGTATGGAAGCTTATTAAAGCACAAGCGATTGTATTTTTTAAGCTTTTTCCAATCAACAACTGAGTGAAAGTGAAAAACGTTGTTCCCCAACTCCCCCAATGTTCCAACCGCTGCTCTCCAACATAAAGAGTTTGTTTAGCGGCCTCCGCAGCATCACTTGCATCAACTTGATCACAGTTTAAACAGGCTTGGAGATGGAGACGGACAGAGTCACAGCTCATAAAATCATGCTTTCTGGGCCTGTTTGGCTCTGAAGTTATTACCACAGAGATGGCCAAATGGTTGACTGAGAATACTAATTGGGGCGATGCAGATGGTGGAAGGGGTGGAGGGGGTACAGATAGAGCGAGGGGTCTAAGGGATAACTCACAGGGAATTTGAGGATGGCTGGAAAAGTGGAGGCTTAAGAGAGGCAAGTTCAGCAGCTCTGTCTTTTCAGCTAACTGATATGCTGACCTGCTTGTTGTTGTTCAGCAGGTTTAATGATTGTCATGTTTGCCATCTCAGATTAGTGTGTAAAAATGCTAACATTAACATGACAACATAACGTCCATATATGGCTAAGGTGGAATGGAGGAGTGAAGCTCTAAGGACTCTTTAGGTGCTGACTCTAATTTGCTTTCTGGTCTGAGTCTGAACGTGAATGGGTGTTTGTTGGTTCTGCAATAGAGTGGCCCATCCATCGTTGGTCAGCTGGGATTGTCGGCAGCCCCGCCCAACCCTGAATGGAGGAGCCGTATTATGCAATGCGCGGATTCATAGCCAGCTGAGGTTAATGAAAATATCATTAGCTTAATCACAGACTTTGACCCAATGACGTGAATATAAAATTGAAAGAAAATCCAATAGTTGTGGAAGGATTTCACTCAAAACTGCTAATGTCACCGCGTTACTGTATATAGCGGAGAAGGTAATTGTTGAAAGTTTTCACTTAAATGTCTACTGTGGAAGAATTCATTCTCGGGGGACCTTGAATAATTATATGCAGTTACACAGTGATTCATAAGACAGTTGTTCAGATATTACATTTCGGGCTAAAGGGGTGCTGAAACCATGAATAGGAGACCAGTGCTGCCATCAATTACATGAAAAAAAGCAAGTACACAAACTCATTGGAATTGGTTATTAATGGACTGTAAATGATATTCTAACTCATTGCTCTAGATGAATATTACCCCCCCTCACTCAGATATTGCCACTGAATGACAGACTTCTTTAACTTGGGTAAACTTTGTCTGCTATGGTTCTGGCCTCTCTCTAAAGTCAGACGTCTGGGGTTTTTATCACTTCATGATATGACCGGCATTCCAAGGACCTGCTGTAATATTTCTCTTGTTGAGAGACCAGGAGCATTCGAAGTGTTGGGGCCGATCAACACGCCAAATGTAGGCAGCATGGATGCATGTTAAGTTCATGGAAAGAGACACATGCCATGCAAATGCAAAAGCTGCAACAAATCAGGCCTTGCACCTTTAACATGAAAGATTTGATAACTTCAGATTGTGATGTTACAACTGAAGAGCAGCTAAAATGAAAAATTACTGTGCTTCATTTGTTCTTTTTGCAGTAAGTCAGACATTGAGACAATTAAAGGTACAGTGGTCGAGAAAAAACAAAAAAAAAAAAAAAGGATTTGCTTAGGAATTACTGCCACCTCTTTTTCGTTTCCAGCTAGTTTTATGTCCTTCATTAATGTCAAGTATGAAAAAAAGAAAAGAAGAAAAAAAAAAACACCCAAACGGAAACTGAGTTTTAAGAATCAAATCTTTCGACACCCTGAATAACTCATGCCAACTCCACTTCAAGCGCGATTCTTGTTGACGTCAGCCATAATTGTGTTATTGCTGCAATGAAGTATTTTGGCGGATCACTTCTTTAAAAAAAACAACTGGGAGTTAGTGAGAACTTCTCAGAGGAAAGAGAACGAGAGCTGTTCTGAAGGTACTCCAAGAAAAGACTTTTCAATCAGGCTACGGAGAAAAATACCCCCCAATGTCGACTCCTTTCTGCTTTTCCTTCCCACTGATTTTTTTCGGCATCTCTATCTTCAGTGTTTTTCCTTTTGTGTATTTTCTTTCGATCTGAAGTTACAGTGGGTTGTGAAGTATGTGTCTATGGTTGATGCAGTGTAAAGTGTAGACTAAATAAGCATCTCAACACTGATCTGTGTGCGTTCATGACAGACTGACAGCCTGTCAGACTGTCGGCGAGGGTCAAAGTTGAGGCCACAAGCTTCTCGTTCCAATCCTGTGTGCGAAGCGTGCGGGGGAAATTTTAATTCCTAAAATTCCAAAAGCGGAGAATGAGATGTTTGGGTTTGCAATATTGCGCTGAGTGATCTTGACATGTACTTCCTATGAAGCGGAAAAAAATCAAACAGTATAAATCCAAAGTCAAACAACAGGTCTTGGTGTTTGCTTTTGGCCTGTGGACTGAAGAGAGAACATCTCAAACAGGACAGCTGATGAAACTCTTATGATGCATCAGGTTTGAGAGTATCCCTGCCTGTCTCCGTGCATTTAATTTTGCATGCATGAAGCCTGCAAACAAGATGCCGCCATGCAAAATGGAAAATTCTATCCAGCCCGTGGGAAGAAGTAAGCTAAACTGATCCACACAGTATAAAATGGTATTATTACAAATATATGTATTATTATTTTCATATCAATGGGAATTTTATTGCATAATGACATAAATGCAGCTTCAGAGGCGTTTCCATTCCTGCCAAAAAATTCTGAGTAGACAGAAATACAGAGAAGAGCAGGATACTTTGGCACGAGGACGCTGAAATTGAAAGATATTGGATATCGGCACAATATGCTCCTTGTTGGCAAATCGAACTCATAAAATGGCAGTGTCAAGTCTCTGCCTTAAGATATTCATAATCTTTGAAACTTCACAGATGTGGAGGACTACAATGGTCACTGCTGGTCATGATGTTGCATTTACAGCCTGTCTGTCTGTACAGTGGGCGTAGGCCATAATTAGTAATGTATTAACTTGTATGTGAATGAGTGTCTGGATTGTTTCGCCACTGCGCCCGAGTTTCAAGTGAAATTTCAATGACAGAATAATGACCGAGAGGGAAACCATCGTGACTCATATTCACCGCTCTATCGCCCTCACCACTCTGCAACACACAGCAATTATTCCCTTTGCCGCCGAGGGATCTCATAGGCCACCCTGCACCGCTGATGAATGGCGCTTGTTAGGTGAATACAAAGCTGCTGCACTTTGGAGTAATAATAGGGCCATTAAAATTCATTTACAATTAAATAAGTAGAAACCTTTAAAGCGCCTATTATCTAATAACAGTTGGAAAACAATGTGACCACATAAGTGGGGTTGATTGCAGTGATGAGCCTACAGAGAATTAGCGCAGCCGCTGTCAGCTAAAGTCCAGCTCTTCACAGTCTTCAGTCACTCTCTTGGCTTGATAATATTTAACGCTTACATTTAATAACATTGCTCTGGACAACATTTTTCAAAGCTCGTTACCAGACAGCAGACGCACAACAGAAGTTTTCTGGAGGTGGTAGGCACGGAAAATACAGCTAAAAGAGAGCAGATCCCAGTCTTATTGCTCTAAATAAATGCAAAATTTTCTTTATAAATTCTGAATGTGTATCAACTTGAAGGACGTTTTGTACATGTTACACTCACAACTCGCACCCAGAAGGTCAAAAATTAAATGATATCTGTTGGGTATTAAAATAAGATAAAATATAAATGTAAGTTAGTTTCAGACTGACTTTTGATGTTGATGTGCATTGCTGAGTTGATTACTAAGTTTGAAGTTTGACTCATTTAATAATTCATTAACTTTTCATATAATATTTGAAAATATTATGCAAATATTACATATTATTAGGATTTTATTTAAAATGTGGAGACATTTTAGGGGGGTTAAGGTCTCAGTTATTGCTCCAAGCTAAAATCTTTCTCCAGGAGGTACTGAGATAAAAATGTTCTCTTTTAATTAATGCTAAGAAACAAAAACAACCAGACCCTCAAGATGTGGAAGTAGTGAAACATTCTGGGATTAGTATGAATAAAGTGACGCTAGTTATTATGTATTCCTACCTCAGGCCTGTGAAAAATACCTGAATGATCAACCACTCTATTTTTATCTGCCTCAGCCATTACAGGTTAATTCTAAACCTACGGATGTCTGGGAAATCCCAGATGAGCTCACAAGCTGTCTCACACTCTGAAATATGTCCCAGTTATGACTGAAGGAAGTGTTTTAGCCAACACTGGGGGTCATGTAGCTCGGCTATGAGACAACATCAGGGCTAATTATATTCATGTGACTATCACCTGACTTTCAGGAGCCAGAAAGGGCTTGCTGGCAGGAAAATGCTTGAACTACTTCCTTTGACCTGCAGCCACGATGACCTGACTTTGAACAGGTGGAGAAAAATGGATGGATGGGTGGAAGGATGGAGGGTGAAAGCTTTTTTTTTTTTTTGTCTTGGAAGATAAAATGTGGAAGATCATGCTACCAAAGATACCGAGAGATGGCAGGATTCCCCCCTTCACTTCCTCCTCCCCTGCTCAGATCTGTCTAATCTCATTATAGTAATGTTAAGTGATTATAATACAGTGGGCCTATGGACATGTATTGATATGTTACTAATCCTGTCAGACCAAGATTTACGCAGGTTTCGCATATTCCTTCATCACTTCTCTTCTTTGCTCACTTTTCTTACACATCTTACACATTTCTCCTTTAACAGACATGCGAAGCTGTTGCTAACTTAAAACACTAAAAGCATCAATGATGGAGCACAGTTTTTCCTCGTCTGGTCTGGCTGACTGTGCGACACATGCCACGCTCTCACGGCTCTCCTGCTCTCTTTTCTTTCCCTGTCCTCTTTCCTGATGTGTCTGTGGTGCACGGAAACCTATGGCAGGTTAAATCATCGTGACGACGCTCTATGACATCATTGCAGCCATTTTATTTTTTCCCAATCAGTGGGATGTGCAGGGACTCACTCACGGCGTGCCTTCAGATGTCGCGGGGAGTGGCAGGGCTTCGTGATACACCTGAATCATGTCTCCTGCTCGGATCCGCTGGTGCAAGTTCAGTGCTGATTTCTTTATGCGCTGCATGAGTGATGTACAGCCGTGACCGCCTGGTCACACCGCCTCTCACATGTGAAGCCGAGATCCTGCTGAGGGCTGACATTTTTTATGTGTCTCATATCCTCTACTACACACATCTGGACTAAGTGTTTGTATAATGCGTACGGGTTAAATACATTGGATTTATACAGAAACATTTTCCCAGAGGCAGAAATTAACTCACTGCTTGAGTCTGTTCTCAGTGGGCCGAGCCACAAGAACCACAGCCACAAGCAAATTGAGTAAGGTAATGGGAAGTTGAGAACTCAAAACATACCATCCATGGATGTATGGCGACATTTTGACGATGAGCGGCTGAGTTACCCAGGGACACCCCTTCACTCATGTCAGAAATACTCTTAAAAAAAAAAAAAAAACAAACCCAAAAACTATAACTAATATTTATTTGTTTCAAAGAGGGAAAAGTAGCTGAACCACTATAGCCACCAGTTAAATTACTGCCAAGCATGACTTTATTGGATGGGTGGTCCAAAGCAGCGATGATGTAGGTCAAGGGTATGTTGCCAGTTCCACTGCTGGGTCTAGTTTGGTGTAAATGAGGTTCACTTTGCAAAAGCTTGGTGTCTGAATCCTGCCAGAATTCTGACAATAGTACACATGTTGTATGAAGTGGGTCGCTCACAGTGACCATAGACTTATCACTTTACTCTGCAGTTCCCCTTAGTCTGAAGCTTCTTAGCATCTTTCAGCTTTTTGCTTTGGTTTTCACTCTTATTGTGGAAAGAAAAAAAAATTGCTTGTGAATAGTGTAGTTTAGCATCTTAAGAGCCCAATATGTCTATCAGATGATGGTGGCGAGCACTAAGGCTAAGGCAAGAAAACTAACGATAATCGCTGGTATACACGACATTGTTTTCTTCATACCCTAATGCAGACTCTGCAATAATGATCTATTTTCCTTTGAGTGTGAACATTATTTAAAACACGAGTATTATGGTGTGTTGAAGCAGAGATTGAAAATAGACACTGAGACCATAAACTCATGGGGAAAATATTTACTGAGCCAATAAATCAAGTGAGAATCAGGCACATTCCGATGAAAAGCACCAGGACTTTACAATTCCAGACAATTTTCTCTTCCAGGAGCTAAAAGGTTGTTGTGACACATTGCTTGTTGCTTCCATGACCTGGAGGAAATGAAGGCACGAGAAAAATCTTCACACATACAAAGTTCATACCTTGTCGTTGCATTCAAACAATTTTTCCATCTTGCGGCAGTTTGCGGCAATTCTTGAAACGAGAAAAGAACATTGTAAAACAACTGAGCACGCAACAGTGGGTGAAACGAAACGCTGTGGGTATGCAACCAATCAGAAATGTTCAGCACCGCAGGCCGCACCCCCAAACTTCATGAGCCATTGAAAAGTACAGCACACCGAGCAGGGACTGGTTTGGGGATATATCAGTTGCTGAGGAACTTCACTTTTAGCCAGGGTCCACCGATCTAAACATCCAGGGTTCCTCAAAAGCGGAAAATTCCTGAGGTTATAATGCAGCTTTAGCCTGCAGTATGGACTATTAGTCTCTGACTTCTTTTCCAACCAATGGAGTCGCCCCCCCGATGGTCAGTAGATAGAATGCAATGTAACAGGGCGCATTGGCTTAACCTTCCCTTTTTTCACGCAATCTATGCTTTAAAATGTGTTTGCAATTAATGAATATCGGCTCTTGCACCATGGGATGGCAGCGATGCACCAGAAATCTCAACCTCCAAAAACGAAGACGAACTGCGTGCATCAATGTGGCAAGGTACCGTTGGCACTGCTGAGGCCGGTTCGTATGACACGAGATGGACTTTTTACGAAGGGATCAATGAAGATTCCAACAGAAAAAGAGACATCTCACATTTTTATGGTTTCAAAAAACAAAAAAAAATTCTTAACATCAGCAGCGTCTGATTACTCTTGCAAAAGGTCTGCGAGTGAAATCATTAAGGAAGAGTAAGGCCATGAGCCGACAGCTGCGAAGTCCCTCCATGCAAGTCAAGTTCACAGCATTTACACATAAAATCTCAGTTTCTCCAGTTGTGAGCTATACAGCTGTACAGAGGTGAACTGCGAACTGAACTTTGAACCACCTAGCATTCACATTTCCCAGCTCCTTAGAAAAGAAATCTGTCTAGCGATGCATGTCAGTAAATCTGCCCCTGTAAAATCTCACAGTTGTGTGTTCTAAGGCCACATGCGTCTAAGCTCATGTGAGCACACGTTAGTGCTTGTGCTCGACGACCAGCCTGCTGGCAGCTACCAAGCTGAGAAGACACACTGGAGAGCAATAAGAGCATGATGGTCTGTTATTGCTTACCGGAACCATGCGGAATATAAAATGAAAGGTGCAAGAAAGACAGACCGATCCAGAGAGTGTCCCCGAACAAATGAATAAATCAAATTCACGGTAGAACACTTCACACTTAATACAAGCCAAACCCTTAAGCACATGGCAGGAAAAACAAAACACCCCTTTTTTTCTTCTTAATGGTGAACTGAACTGTGTTAATGAGGAATTTCAAAGTATTTGAAAACATCAGCATGTGCGTAGCATTGGTGGCATTCAGTATGTTGGCGCACATGCGGAGTTTTGCTAATATTGAGTGTCTGCTACGCATGCTGGTGTTTTTTTTTTATGCGCTTTTTACAGCTTGCATGTTTGTGTGTTAGTGTGTGTGTGTGTGTGTGTGTGTGCGTAGACAGAAGTCTACTAGCCCAGGCCTAGTCACCTGTCACTTCTGTGTATTCGCCATATGTAGGACTGCGCCAGTGGAAAAAGCCCCCACTATTTTAATGCTGCTTATTTCCCAGCACCTCACACTGGTCTTTTCCTCTCCCTGCTTTGGCATGTGACTGAGGAAAACCCTCAGTGTGTGTGTGTGTGTGTGTGTGCGTACGCCCTCGCACCTCGTCACCTCTGATGCTGCAGCGGGAAGCCTTCACTGCCAGGAGAACCCCAGACTGGCAGGCATACCGAACGCCTACGCACACACACACACACACAAAAGAACGCACATGCCTGTACACGCTCACACATGCTTGTACACACGTGAGTCGCACATACGCACATTCAAGAGCGTGCGAGGTTCACACACAAGCGCACACATATTTAAACATACGTATAACCGCGCACTTGCGCTCAAGCTTTCCCATTACTTTAATGCTCCTTCTCTAACAGTGGCAGTGAAGCCCGAACTGCTGAGTCCACACTCCAACGTAAACAGTAGGACTTGAAAGTGACACCCAGCTCTCCAGCTCTAGGCCTGGGAGTCATGTAGCATCCGGAGGAGCAGCTGGTGATTCGCACAACATCCACAAAATTCAGAAAATCAGGATTACTGTTTCCAGCAGTATTAGTCTCTTTTTACCGCTCAAGTTTTTAAATATTCCCGATTTTACACATTGGAACTCATTCATCAGCATTTTCCGGAGTGGAAAACATTGGAAAATGCAGAAATGCCAGGCCCAAATCGCACACCCGAAGTTCTAGCAATGCTGATTTAACCTTCATTTATCTGGGGAAAGTTGACTCTGCGTGTTGGCTCTTTTCCAGGCCTGCATTGTCTGAGTTACTACTTGTGATCACAACCTTGAATTCATCCCGAAGAGATACAATTTTTGCAACAGATTGTCCCAGATGTTCATATCAAAATGGGTTTACACTGGTAGTCATCAGTTAGTCATCCAATCACTCAACAAAGACACTCCATCATTGGATTGCTTTTTATTATATATGAACTAATTTAATAGATCAATTTTTGAGAGAGAAGTCTTTAAAATGTTACTTTCTCCACATTCAGCTGGTGAAATGGTTAAGGAGAGGATATCATCCACATTCAACCAAGACGCCAACAACCCCAGAAGCTGGCAAAAGTGATGAAGAGTCAGAATGATGCATACGGAAATTCTAAAATGCAATATTTCCCTTGTGTTTTCTGCATTGCCTTCTATCATTTGAAGTGTGACTGGCTTTTGTTACATCATCCTGCTTGTTCGATCTAGAGACACTAAACTGGAAAGCAGTTGCACTAAACTGTTCATCTAGATGCAGCAATTTTTTTTTCTTTTCATTGTTGTTGTTATTCAAACTGAATTAAATTTGAACGTCAGCTTGACTATTGATATCAATGTTTGAAATTTATTTTGCTGTCAAAAACTTCAAACTGGAAAAAAAAAAAAAAAAAACAGCAGCAAACAAATCTTAATATCTTAATCGGAAGAAACAATGCATCTCGCTTTTACTTCACTTGCTTACATGAAATTACATGCAAATCTCTCACTTACAGCTCCCAGTCTGGTGGACCTACACGTGTTACATTAATACTTATTTAATATGAGTAATAAACCCTTTCTTTTCAAGTACGATCTCACTTTTTCCTGATGTTTGCATTCACCACGGTTTTATCTGCGTTTCAACTCAACTAAAGCGACTAGTTTCCCAGCAGCGGTAACTTCATATGTTCTTGTTTTGTCTGTGCATGAACCAAATCCGCAGAGCGACCCAGGGAACATGTATCACATGTATGATTGGGGAAAATATTGGTGGTCAGAGGGTGCGACTTGGATGAGAGTCAGCCATAGCTGCGTTTTTCCAGTTGTGTACAAGCATGTGAGGATGGTTTACATCTAGACGTGCATGAGCGCGCGTGCCAGCCCTTGCAATAAGGTATTGCTGGCAGGGGAAGGCGGGATTGAGTTTCTCCAGTGAAATGTCAGCTGAATATTGTTACTGCCGTGGGATCAGAGAGCAGTCGGGCACCAGTGAACCGTTTCAGGATGGAAATCACTGTTGCTGGATTTCTCCCGAGCAGCCCAGCCTCTTTCTTTCCATACCACTCCTATAGATTCCTCACTGCCTGATGGGGTTTCCCAGTGTGCGTCTGTGTGTGTGTGTATGTGCGAGTGCATGGCTAGACAGGCGCTCACACAACATATGACAATAGGATAACGCAATAGAGGATTTTGCTTGTGTGTGTGCTTTTGCGTATGTATTAGCAGGCGGTGACAGAAGTTTGGATTGTAACTTGCGATAAGTTGCACTGTTATGTATGAGCTTGGTAACACACACAGACACACACTCGGACACACACTGAGGCGAGAGGGCTCGGTAGAACTAAAAGAGATTTCCTATGCAAATTCCTGCATCATGAACAAAGTGTTGCTGTGTGTGAGAGAGGGAAAGCTATCCAGGTGGTGCCCAGTCTTGTGTCTCGCTCAGGGTGGTCCTTGTGAGAATGGCTGAAATTAATCCTCATTACATTAATCAGGCTCACATACACTCTAGTTCTCAATGAGCCAACTTTATCACAAAGCGTGTTAGAGACACACTTCACTTCACCTCCTGGTCTAACGGGAGACATATCACACATACGCTGCAAAAACGTGGAACATTTCAGCTAAATCCCACTGACACAAAGTCATCTGAAATAGCAGGTTGATTTAAAGACAAGTGGCTTTTGGGATGTTTTAAGAGACATATATATCCATATCACATGTCATAGCATATAAAAATTCATGAAATAGGTTTCTCCATATCTGCATCTGACAGTTTCTGGAGTACCCATGATCGTCACTAAGCCTTTGTCACCTATGTAGGCAGTTGCCAGTTTTCCTTCCCTGGACCACTTCCGGTTTATCCTGACCCCTGAAGACCATCTCACAGAGCTACAGTGTTGGGATGCTCTGACTCAGCCGTCGCATCACAGTTTGTTTGTTGCAAAAGTAACTTGCATCCTCACTCCATTTTTCTTGGTTCAAAACATCAATCTATGTTATCCACTTCTTCTGTCAGCGGTCATAATATTCTGGCTCACCGATGTCACATGGCATCAGTTGCACTCAGTGCTAAGAGTGAGACAGACTTAAACATTTAATCTTTATGAAGGGATCTTAAAAATGGTTTATGTTTTTTTATAGCTGAGTAGCGCCCTAGCTGAGAGCCACTGCCCTACTCAACCCAAATTTAAAGAGCCACAGGCTTAATTAACCAGTAAGCTCATGTAAAAAAAAAAAAAAATTGTGAATTTATGAGTCAGTGCAGGCACATGACCCTTGTTATTTTACATCTTCAGTTAATACAGCGGATGTTACTCTTCCAGTTTATTATTATTACTATCTAAAAAACTGGCAATAAAATAAATAAATACATCTATGGAGCAGATGTTAAATCCAGCATGCCTTAACGCAGTAAAGCAGTGTAGTACCTAATCAGTGGCTGAACCTCACAACTTATTTTATGATGGCGGGAGACCGCAGGATTAGAACGTACAGCTCCATGCCTTAAGCATTTGTAGGCATAAAACTAGTTCAATTTACACTGATTGACTGAGTATAGGTCAGGGCTATTTAAGAATTATAAACCTCCTGAGAGAACAAACAAAAACAACAACAACAAAAAGAAAAACAAAACAAAAAAAAAACCCATTGAACTCAAAAGAATAAGATACGACACAGCCACAAACTGTGCTTTGCTTTGACACTGCAGACATCAAAACCCAACAAATAATATTATGCGTCAGTAACAAATGACGGAAACCAAATCTACCGTGACTTTATTCTCGAAAAGTGGAGCCTCGCTGCCCTTGGAGCGTTTAACGTCAACCTAAATAAGCATAAAATTGCACACACCCAATATATAATGGTGTGGTAAAAGTTTATATTAAAAGACATTTTGGAGACTTTTCGAACAGTGTCAGAAAGATTTATATTCGGATTTCAGAAACACAGGAATACCCTGAAATCTGCTGGTGTCTGAGAGTCAAATTAAAGACACATTGAAACTGAGCGACGTCATGTGAGTGACTCCTTTCTGTTCTCAGCAAATGAGGCATTGAAGAGCAATATACAGTAACATGCAACTATTAATAATTGTCAAAATTATCAGTTATTGTAGTTATTACTTTTAAGTTCAGCTTTTTCTTTATCCTCTTTTCATTTTTCACGGTTGGGACTTTGACAGAAAGTGATTTAAGCTGAAGAGCTGTGGCCTTAAAAGATTGGCAAAAGCAATTTTTTAAGAAGTTTGTATGAGTATGTTTCTACACACCCAACCTGTGTGTCTTGCAGTGAATGTTTCTGCTTGCCTGATGACCTCGCAGTAGGTTTCCAGTGATGTTACATCTGCGATACCTTTGTGCATTTCTTGCATGGCTGTGCGTAGCTGTCATTGTGTTTACCGGTGTTGTTGCGCTAATTGTGCCTGTGCGTACGGGCTTTTGTGTGTGTACATATTTCCAGTGGTTCTCCCTCCAGGAATGCAGCATGGCTCTTCAGAAGGGGATATTAGTGCTGACCGCAGGGCCTCTTTCCCCTCTCCGCTTCCATCTGGTGTCGCATTAAATATTAAACTTTTTAATTTGATTCAATTCCCGACGACAAACACCCACGATTGGATCCAGATGCCGGCAAACCAGTGGGCCCACCCCAGCCCTAGACTGTTCCTGGGGTTTGGATACTCTGGAGCTCAACACAGGAGCTGGAACTGAGACTTGGATTAAGGCTGGGAACTTGTTGTAGGGATGATGCACCAGTTTGGAGTTTAGGGGGCTGGAGGTGGTACTTATGGTAGAAGGTGCACTAAGACCTGCCCTGGAGGACTGTGGATGGAAACTAAAACTGGCATTCAGACGTGGAGTTGACTTCTTTGAGAGCACAATGAGATCCGAGGAAGAACCTGTTTACTATTGTGGAAATATCAAGTTAATAACGTGACTCCACAGCGACCTGATTGCTCAGTGGTTCTCAAACAGCCGAGGTTTATTTGTGGGACAAATAAAGGAATTTGAATTTGAATTGAATAAATCTGTAGCTCTTCTCAAAAACTTCAGCAAAAGCGTAAAACTTTAAAAACAGCAGTGACTTAGGAAATAGAATAAATAGAATGAAGAAATGAAAGCTGACACATCATGCACATGAAATCCATTTTAACCGCAACACAATTATTTGAGGGTTTGTCAAGTTGTTGAGGATAGAGAAGTATAAAAGTAATGAGGACAAGCCATCTGGGGAACAGCGTGGGGGTCCATCTAACAGAGGATATGTAATCTGAGCCTCTTGGGAGACGCAGACTGGCCAGAACTGAATGATGGAGGGAGCATCAAGAAAATTAGGAACCAGTACGAAGTAAATTCAGCTTACCCAGGCCTTTTATTCTGGCCTAAAATCTCCTGTATTCTCAGTGAACCCTTGTGTACTTGCTGTTGTGCTGGACCTGTGCAGGTCGCTTATACTGGGATGTGAAATCATTTATTTTCATATTTTGGACTGCGGCAGCTAAGTGTCCCCAAAGTGTCTGTGTCATTTCATGTTTTAAATTTCCACTTTTGTCAGACAGTGAGCGTGTACAGCTCTGTCCCCTCTGCGCGGAAAACTTGGATTTCACTGTCAAGTTTTCTAACTTTTGACACTGACATCTGCAAAGATTTATCTGTGTTCGATAAACAGATTGAATATATCAGCCGATAGCTGTAGGACCTTGGCGGCTGCCGTCATTGTGCCTGTTAAAACGCGTCTTTAATGACAAAATTGGATGGTTTCGCATTATATCACGATGCTCCGTGGTCTGGATGAAAGCCTCCTGTGGTCAGGTTTTGGACCACTGTCCGCCTGTTGGTGACCACTGGTGCAGACAAATACAAATCAGATCGAACACATGTGTGCACCCCATTAATGCACTGCTTGTTTTCTTATGGCATGACGGATGATGTTAGCTGCGAAAGTCATCAGCTGCAAACCCTGGCAACCGTGCTGTGCATCATCGTACATGCTCTTGTCTCTGGTGAATGGTGAGCAGAACATATCCGTTATGAACTAATGAGCATTAACCCTTGAGAGTTGACAACACTCGAGCACCGGAAGGCGGTGGCGATGCACCAAGAAGCTGTCGGCAACTGCCAAAAAACATTAGAAGAAGAGGAATTTTTTTGCGTTTTTACCCAGTATGCAAACTGAAATAATTCCCTTTCGGCAGAGTAGAGCTCTTCATTATCCTAAAGCTCTTCATTATCCCTTGTCATTGCACAGGATTCTGCAGGGTAATCACGAAAATAGCACTGGGACTATAGTTTGTGTTGGGGCTTCAGTGTAGCTCTCGGGACTCGGGGCCTGGATTGTGCATCAAGCTTGCAAATGACTTCAAATCTGGACGTGGAGACTTGGAATTATATATAGAAATTGTGTTGGGTGTTGGATGGAATTGGATCAGATTGAGTATCTGGCGTGATTTGGCCCAAGCCTCCATTTCTTCTGGCTCAAGTGTTAATGATATCTTTTCTGCTTTCTCACACCGTCCTCGACGCTCGTTTCTCCTCCTCTCCCCTCTTTGTTCTTCCTTTCCCCTCTCATGATAAAGAAGTTTAAGACCGAGTGTAAGCCGAGGTCTGGGGATTGAGGTTTGGCCGATGGTCTTGCACTCCATCTGCTTGGGTCTCTGAGCCATGGCCGCTTGCGCAGTGCACAATAACCGTCAAGGTCACAGTCTTCACATCTTATTCATCTTACAGCAACAAAAACAAGTAATTTTCCTATTAACAAATGAAACAAAACCTAAAGTGGGGTGATAAAATACAATTTGTTGCCAGTTTAAGTCAATTAGAAGAATTTCCTTGATTCGGTGCCATCGGCGTGAATCTGTTCTGTTGAATCTCCCTTTGACACATAATTGTTGAAAAAAATTGTGATGGTGCTTTGGGAATGCCTGATTATCTCTGGCACCAACTCATCCAACTTTCTTCATTGCACAATGTCAGACGAAATTATACATGCGCGCTGCATCTGTCTATCATGGATATACCCTAAACAATTTTTTCCATCTCTTTTTCTCTGTTGTTGCTGCAAATCTTGCCATTACCTAATGTACCAGAGATAATAGAGTCTCAGATAGGTCCAGAACAGTCCACGGGAGCAGGGACTAAATGTGACACCCTTTGTCTTCATGAGGATATGACAGAAGGATTGGGTCCATGGGTCTGTGTCTCCACCCACCATCCCATCTGCCTGCCTTGATCCAGATGTCTCAGCGAGGATGAATCACAGCTACTTCTGCTTGCTGATTCTATGTTTTTTATTTTTCCCCAACATTATGTCCTCCTGCAGTTAGTGGAGAGCTAAAGAAACAGGGTCTTGCAAACTCAAGAGATCATTATAAATCTCCGTTGATCCCTTTTTGATTAACCGTTCAGTAGACCCTTCCCCCAATTAGAAATTGTCCACCCACAGCTCGTCTTTGCAGGCTTCAGTCGAGCTCGAAGCAAAACATTTCCATGGAGTAATGTAAAGAGCGTGGTCTTCTCTTTCAGCTTGAAGCCGGACACAAGCTGGAGCGCAGGAATTAATTCACCACCAAACGAAAACCTGTTGCAGCATTGTCCTGAGGCCTCTTTAACACCGTTAACACGAGTCTACAACCTGAACACCCATATTGTTGGAAGCAGACCAAATGTTCCTGGACCCGAAAGCAGAAGAGAACCACGGTGGTGACAGTAGCGGCTGGGTTTGGTACAAGGAGAAGGCTGCAGGGCTGGCAGGTGGAGGACGGCGGAGCGGCGGTCCAGGAACAGAGACTGCCGGGCAGAGGTGCAAGCCAGTGTTAAGTGGCTCAGCGGGATCAGCTGAGGGCAGACAGGATGGAAACGGGACTGCAGCTGGCAGACACGAGGAATCCTTTAGCGCAG
The DNA here is from genome assembly GCF_900963305.1 of Echeneis naucrates. Classification (NCBI taxonomy): domain Eukaryota; kingdom Metazoa; phylum Chordata; class Actinopteri; order Carangiformes; family Echeneidae; genus Echeneis; species Echeneis naucrates. The sequence goes on along the minus strand of NC_042529.1, from coordinate 13,034,966 downwards.
GGGGAATGAAGCGTGTATGGTTTCTGTTTGGTCCCCAGAGCAAATTCATACAGACACTGTTGGATGGGAGGGGACGAAGTTCTTTATTGGCACAGGCCAGCGCAAAGAGGGTGTTTTAGGGGGGAAAAGCGGAGGGCAAGGGTTCATGGTGGAGCCTGGTGGATTCTTGAGGTGGACGGTTGGCGTGTGGTGGCAGAAGGAGAGCGAAGGAGACAACATGTTAGAACAACTGATCATACACATCCAGCATCTATACGCAGCTGTACACAGCTTATACAGCCCATCTTTTTCGGTCAGTTGTTCGCTGGAGAACTTGGAGGGAAACCACACAGGTACAGGGAGAACATGCAAAACTCCACATAGGAAGGGTTCGAACAGAACCACTATACGGGATCGCACTGAAATGATTTCAGAGGCCTGGAGAGGAACCACTTTTGGTCATGAGCGGGTTAATAGCCTGGTTTCTTATAATGAGCATAATGAGTGAGGCATAGGGAAAGACAGACAGAGAAAAACCAGGTTCACCACCCGGACTTGATGAGAAAGCGTTTTGGCCAATAACAGTTAGACTTATGTTCCAAATCAGTCAGCAGGAAGAAAATAATAATCACATCATCCAGAAGAGGCCTGGATGTCATCGATCAGGTGGCACAGCGGAGCCCAGCTGAAATACCGCTGGGACGGTGGACATCAGGCGTACGAGCGGCGGCAGCCAGGAGGAGGCGCGGAGGAGAACCGGGGAAGCCACACCGCAATACACACGCACAAACGCGCACGAACAGGAACCACACGGGAAAGGGGGAAAAACAATCGAGTCAGAAAGAGAAAGAAGAACTCACCTGGGACCAAGACCAGGGAGTAGTTGATCAGAGTATGGGCGCCATGGTTGAACTAAACTGTACTGAGAGCAGCATACTTCATGCTTCATTGACATGGTTGCTATAACAATGGTTCGGTGGTTTTTGGTGAAGATACATACTTCTTCAACATTAGACAATCTATGTTGTCATGGCTACAGCAGCAATGACCGTGAACAGTAGAAAGAATAGAAATGTCTAATAGAAAGTGACACTTTCACATGGGAACCTGTATTTTGCTGTCCCATCCATCCACCCCAACCTCCCCCTGACATAGATGTCAGCCTTTGCTCCAACGGTCAATAACTCCAGCAGCTGATCCCTGACAACAAGAGGTAACTATCGGTCAGAATGAATGACTAATCCACTGTGTGATTTGTTTACTCACCGTAAATGCCGCCTCTCTCCAGCCACAAATGCTGGAGTTTAGACCAACCTTAATAGTGTTTTGGGGAAGTTTGCCGTTGTTGCGTTGCTGTAGTTTCTGGACATGCTACATGTAAATGTGCAAGTCTGATGTGTTTTGAAAGACGTGAACACAGTAGAGAGAAGAGAAGAAAATTGATTGAAAGACAGCGAGAGAGAGGAGGCAGATGGAAGGAGGCTGAGCGAGAAATGGAGAGTATTATCACTATTACTTTTATTATGAGAGTTATTCAGCGTTTCCTCTCCCATCGGTTCATATTGGATGTTCGCCTCTGATCACATTTGGCCCTCTGCGGACTCTTACAGTCCGATCCTGGAGAGACCGGGTGTGAGAGAATCTCAAATTAGCCTCTCTGTGGATCTTATGTAATACAATCTAACATTATCTGGGAATTCACAGCTTGGAGTGTGTACCTTTGTGCGGTTTAGCTGCACTGATTGCATGAATATCTCTGCTCCAGTTTCACTTAAATCTAAACCAGCGTATGTGTATTATTGAATAACTCCCCATTCATGCATTTACTCAATGTCCCCCTTCTGCAGGAGGTTATTGTCTGAATGCTGAGCAGATTAGTATATTGTTACATAAAACTTTGCTGTAGCTTGAGCAAGCAGACTATTTCTTATAGCTTCCAGCAGCTTTAAAACAATAATTAAATAAATAATAATAATTAAAAGTAGCGAATTTGAATTCCACTTGGACTGAGCTGAGGTGCCACATGGGATAAAAACGAGGCTTTTCCCTTAGATCTGATGAAACTTTAATCATCTCCTTTGAGAAATATGACTACAGCAGCAGCCATAAGTAATAGGATACATCAAAGAAAAATAGGATATGAATATGAACACGCTGAATGGGAGTTATGTAAACATATGCAACCCACAATGCCTTGCAATCGCTCCATCTGTGCAAATTTCTTCATAGCAAATTTTTAACACCTAGTGTGTAGTATTGAATTATGGGCCATATGTGCTCCATGAATTTTAGTTTGTGGTTGGAAGGTAAAAAAAAAACAAAAAAACTAGACATTGTCTAGTTTATGGACAAATAAAAACATGCCATACAAGGTTTGTTTGTAGTATGTGCAGGTCTTTCCCTGCATATGTTTGTGCACTGCTGTAATGCGTGCGTGCGTGCGTGCGTGTGTGTGGTTGGCATGGCTGATAAGGAGGCAGTGGGTTGGGAGGTGGAAGGAGTCCATTGCCTTAGATTATTGACACAATCCTGGCAGAACGCAGCATCAGGCACTCCAAGAAATCTGGCTGGCCAAGCTCAGAGCTGCAATCCGATCTCCTGCATACAGCACGCAGCGCCAGATACACAGTGAAACAAGCTGCAGGCTCTATCTATTCTTATGACTTTTTCTTCCTTCTGTGTAACAATCAGCTTTGGGGGATTTTTTATGATTTTTTTTTTTTTTTTTTTAGACCAATTTGCCTCCCTGTCAGTCTGTCTGTCTCTTATTGTCTGGCACTCACTCACTCAATCTGCCGGCGTCCCGAGACGGTGTGTCAGGAGACGTTAAGGCCACGAGCGAAGCCTTAAGGTCTGAGGTCTGGGCTTGAGGTTTTGGATTGCACTGGTTTTGTGCTGTTTACTGCAATTTCCATGCATTTGACTGCGTTAAGCTGTGCTTTTGAACATGAAGTTAGCGTCCGCTTCATGTTGCAGCTGTCACAGTTTGACGCAGAGGTGTCGAGTTGTGGCCCCAGTTAGTGGTTGATTGAACATAGGAATGCTTTCTTCCCCCCCCCCCCCCCCACACACACACACTTTCACCTGTTGTTAACATTTAATTTGTCCAACGTATAGCTGTCAGATGGAAGCCCGCTCCTTTCAGGTGACAGATCGATTGCGGCGCAGATGCATTGATTGCATTTCCATAAACATACTGAACATTTTATTTGTTTTTCTCTGTGACTTTATCATTGAAGCGCTTCAGTCATTCAGTTACTCATCTTCTACTGCTTATCCGTTTCCTGGTCACAGGGGATGCTGGAGCCAGTCCCAGCTCACACTGGGTGAGGGTGGGGTACACCCCGGACAGGCCACCAGACAGAGACCACTCACACTCAGACCTACGGACAATTTAGAGTCACCAATTCTCCCAAACATGACGCCTTTTCAATGGTGGAAGAAAACCAGACAACTGGAAGGAAACCCACGCAGAGAACATGCAAACTCCTCAGAGAAAGGCCCCAGGAGTCTAATCCATAACCATCTTTCTGCGAGGCAACAGCGCTAAGCACGATGTCGTTGCATTGTTGATGTCAGACAAAAGAAAAGACACTGTCGAGTTTCATTTTTCAACGTTTAGCTGTTCCGTAGACTGTTTATGAAAGTGGACATAAACTGTGGAACTGAAAAGTGAAGCCAATTCTGAGGTATCTTAAACCTCCATTCTGTCTAATGGCCGTCAGGGGGGAGACTCCACTGGTTTTCAAAAGGGAAAATGGCCGTACTTTACATTTGATTTATCAGCACAGAAAACGAATTAATGATGTCAGTCTATATTTTTCTTAGTCTTCTTCAATTTTCCTTGATGCTTATTTTTGAAATAATGGTTCACTTTGGGGGAAAGTAGACTATAAAGCTGGGGATGCATCAGGGTGTGGCTACTGTACATCTGTACAGTAGCCAGTTTCTTTCCACTGTCCCATGTAGCCCAAGAATTAGTTCTTGAACTAATGTTTGACTATTTTGGCACGACAGCACGACTTGGGACTACTTTTGTTGAGCTGCCCTTATCTTATAAATGCATCCTCCCTGGCTGAACGCTGGAGCCAGTGTGTGCCAAATATCTAGGCAGTTTGTCTCACGGCTGTAGGATTCAGTCTTTCTTGAATCCAAGCGTTTCTGTCATTTTAAATGGTGCTGGCAGCGTGAATCACGCTGACCTTTCCTGATCCCCTGACATCTCTTCTCACATCATCATGAGGTTTTTTTTTTTTTTCTTAAAATCTGGTACAAATAACTCCTGGAGCTAACGGATATTAATGACATCAATGGTCATCATAAGCTACCTTTGTGAATGGTCCACTTATTTAGATCGTAACCAAATATCAGAAATACTGTCTTCCCTTTAGAGGCCAGGTTCTCACCAATCCGGTTCCAGGACTGAGGTAAGTCATACACCCAAAACTCCCTCAGACATCACAGACGCTCTATATTATTTGTTTGTCTCTATATTATTTTCAGTATTTCAGTATTTCAGTATTTTCAGTGTTTGACAATATGATGCTTTACCCAGTCCCTGAAGTTGTTTTTCTTTAATGATATTATCAGAATAATTGAGTTTTATTTTTTTTTGTACTTGGACTTAAACAAACAAACAAAAAAAAAAAACAGTAATTCTTGATGTGTGTTATCTCAGTGGGGAGTTCTTTTGACACAAACCTCCACTGGGACTTGATTTTAATAGATTTCATAAAACTTTTGTTGCGCTCAAAGTTCAAAGTCCAATTACCCCTGGTTCTTTTAAATGGAATATATCTATATATGGAATGCCAGGAGGGCCTCTCACAACAAAAACGTGGACTCAAAGAGTATCATCATAATGTTCTGCCAAACCACTTCTAGCCATCATTCAGCAGTGTAACGCAGGAGGAAGAGATTGTGAACATATTTCCTGTAACTTGACAAATTGACAAACATCACAACCTCTGCTCCTGCCCAGTTGGATCACACACACTTGCCTCAGTCTTGAGAGGCAAAACCATTTGTTTGGAATTAATGATGCATAAACACTGATCAATGATTCTGTTAACACGAATACTTTAAATATCTAATTTAAACATATCAGGAGCTCCACCGGAGTGGAGCATTTTGTACTTTGCTCAAGCTGGCAGCACATTCCTGATTCACTTTTCAGATTTTCTTGGATCAGATTTTAACCATTTGTTTGATTAAATGTCTACTTCTTCAGTCGATGGCCTGACACACGTGAACATTTTGAAGAAACTCTCATAAGTGTACCATACTGATGTAAATGGCAATATTGTGAGCCACCCACTTCACTTTGCTTGCATGTATAAGCAGTGCTGTAGTGTAAGACCTGAGTAAGGGTTAAGAACATAAGCACTGCCATGTGTTTTGCTAGGCAGAGTGAGTCTGTTTTGCCAGACCAATCATCTACTGTTGGCTGTTTAAACTATGGAGCTGGGACTTTCTGCTGCCAGCCTCTGCTGCCAGTGGACCAGTGGACTTGGCTGAGTGTGACTCTCTCCCTCCATGGCACTTAGTGAAGCGGTACTCAGCCAATAGACTATCATCTTTTGCAGAAATGAGCTGGAAACAGAAATGCAGAGGGCTGCAGACCGGGTTATAATCTTAAACAGTATGCCCAATACTCTTGGCTTAGCCTGAGCTGCTCTCAAATACCCTCTAATTCCCCTAATGCAAGGCCTTGGCTCGGTGGTCTGCACAGACAAAGCCGATGCCAGCCTCTTGGTTTTATTATCATTATTATATTTTTATTTATTCTTTATCAAAGGCACTAAAGCAATTGTGATGCTGATAAGCGACTGTATATTTTGACAAATGGAAAATATATCCTTGCTGTCTTTAGATTGCGCATGGCGAGGCCAGGCAGGGTTGTGGGTTTGATTCCCACAGGGACAAGCTTTGCTAAAAATATATGGACTCAAAACAACGTAAGGTTCTTTAAGAACTAGTTCTCCAAATGATGTGTTATACTACATTGTAAGTCCAAAAGGATTATTGGTTCACTGGAATTTGATGTATTTTCAGAAGAAATCTTTTGAAATAACACGGGGCAGTTCAACAGGACTGTCTGTGTATGTGTCACTCTTTTTGAAACGGAGGAAATGTGTATATTTAGAACATACATCCTTTATCATGCAACCACTGTGACCATTAGCACAAAAATATACTTGTGGAAGGGGAAATGGCTTTATCGTGTAACGTGACTGTCGGCAAAACATCAAACCAAATCAAAACAGACATGAATGCATAGGTTAAGGTGTTACAGCACAGTTTTGACTGTGCATGCCAGCCAGTTGGCACACAAATCAAATATCAAATACCTTTTTGTTTTTGACAGTGATCGCGGCAGACGACAAAAGAAAGAACAGGAACAAAGCATTTATTTTATTTTATTTTAATTTGACCTACTAGGAAGTGTTGCGGTTTTGGAGCAGCTCCTCACAGGCTCCTTGTTTCCTGGTTTGCTGGTTTACAGTAGGCGCTAAGTGTAATGAGAGGCCTGTAAACCTTTGCTGCTGTGGTCAGAGAAAGCCCCATTTCTGCAGCATAATTAGAACCAAGAGCACTACGGTGCCACATGTAAGACTTTTTCACACCGCTGGACCGAGCTGAGGAGACCTCTGCCGAGGCCAGTTAACTGAAGGAATCGGGTCATATCTGAGAACTCTGCATCAGTATTCATGCTATTATAAAAAAAGTGTCAACCCTTCGTGACGTCACCCATTGGTTGTAATTTGAACATTGCCCTGTTGATTTTTTTGGAACCAGAGGAAACCATTTTTGGAGGAGAAGGTGGAGCTGAGGATGATCTGACCTGCTCTGGACTCACACTAACTGAGCTAATAAATCATCAAGTAAGGTCATCTTCACATTGGCTTCATTACAATCTGACTTCCTGCAGCAGCCTGATGGTCAGAGAGGGAGAGTGTAGCGTCACAGCTCTTCAGCTTTGGTTTCACTTTTCAGACCCAGAGTCCAGATCCACTTTTAAATACATTTGATGCTGAAAAGTGAACCCAGTGAGTGCCAACTACTGCAGTTCCTCAGACCGAATGACCACCCGATGCTGGCTCTGAAAATGAGTCCGTCCCCTTTGACTCTCGTATTTAGATTTACGGCTTTACAGCAGAAGCAAACATGTTTACAGACTGGTTTTGGCCCACAGCTGATTTCTCCATTCACGATAACTTAATGTTCCCAAGTAACGCTTGCCACAAATTGGCATTCCCTGATGTCTTCGTCCTACACGTGGCAACGACAGCCAAAGCTTCAGATCTGTTCTTCAGAAACCTGTGGCTACCATAATGGACATGTTATGTGTTTATATACAGTCTATTGGTCAAACGAGAAACTGTCACAGTGCAATTATACTTCTGATGCTAAAGGTTAAGTTTTACTGACCAGCCGGCAAAGTTATAGCTAATTACAGTAGTTAATGGCTTCACTTTCCCTTTCAGTGTCAGGACTCTCCGGTCTACAGTTTAAATTCAAGTGTCAAAGGTCACTGAAGCTGAACTTAACAAAGAATTTGTTCAGATTTACTTCCAATGATTACAGCGATCCATTGAAAGTTGTGAATATGTGCTAAAATTCCATCTCCTTTGTGGTTTAAAGGCGCAGGGGGAGAGATAGAGCAGGACGTGTCCAAACACCTGGACAACCTGCTCTAAAATGGGCCAAAGGATTTGATTGTATATTTAAACGCAGACTGTTTCACATCATGAAATTTAAAAAAAAAAAAAAAAAAAAAAAAAAAAAAAGAGGCACAGATGGGAAAATGTGTTGACAAGCTCTTGCAGATATAGCCAGATGACTAGTTTTGAGAAAATGTTTGAGATGATTTTGATAGGAACCAAATGACAGCACTGGAAGCTTCATGACAAAATGACATTGGGGGAAGATTTTTTTTGGTTTGTACGTGGTAATTCACTCTAAGTGTGCATGTTTCTCTATGTTTGTTTCAGATTTTTTCTTGTCAGCCAGCGTACAGGCCACAAATCTCCCTCGTAAGTGACTGATCAAGCCCATTAACTGCGACAGTGACTGATAATACACAAACCCCAACACATTGTCTCTCTTTCCCTCGCAATCTTTACTACTTTAGTTTGGCACCTTAGGATTGCCAGAGGTTCAGTTTTAGTCAGAATGTTATCCAATTTGTATGGCAGCAGATGGTCTCTGTAACTCAGTTTTACCCCTGGGAGGAAAAAAAAAAAAAAAAAAAAAAGTCGATCTTTGGGAGGAGTGAGATCCAAACATACAGCGTGTTGCAACCCCATTTAGAGTTTGATTCTGGTTTGTTGTGATTGGGGCTTGGCTCAGAGGAAGGAGGTGCGGGAGGTTCTGGAGGCCTTTTAACACACACATACACAGACACACATATGAATATTCACCCTCTCCTGAGGCTGCTGGAGGTTTGGCTCAGGAGAGTAGACAGTGGTTGTGGTCTTTCCTCAGACACTACTGGGGGTGGTGGAGACGCCTGCCCGCTTAACCACCAGCAACGTGAGCCATTAGCCAAAAAATGCATAATGTGTCCAGCTGCACTCTGTGTCTTTGAGCATGTGCTTATTTGCTTAAGTATACATAATGCCTTTTTTCATTCTTTGGTAAGTGCTACATGTTACATCCATTACCAATAACAGTCGAATAAACTATGTTCTAACTACTATTGTAAACAGATGAAACCCAGGTCATGTCATGTCAGCCTTGTTCCAGTTGTATTTTATCTGTAAGGCAGCACTGAAGAGCAGTGGTGGGAAGTGCAGATTTTAAACTTTGGATTATTTTCACGTTATGCTACTTTATACTTCTGTACCGATGCATTTTCAGAGGGATAGCAGCAATCCCTCCAGAACAAGACATTTGATAAGCCTAATGCCAAAAGAAGAGTAAGAAAGGAAAAGAGAAAAGTCAAAAAAATGAGCAGGGAATCTTTCCATTAAAATACTTTGTCCTTAGCCAAACATCTTCCACTGAGATGTTACTCAGCATGGAAACCCAAATTGTTTATAGACACTATAATGATTGTATATATTTATGGTTTTAATATGCTACAATACCCATGAGCAACAATCTCCATTGTTATGGAGAAAAGGCTAATTAGAGTCATGGCACACAGATGTAGCAAATTAAAACCATATTGAATTGGCTGTCAATAAAAAAATGCAAGTGAGAAAAAGAAAATTCACTGTAGGGCAGATTTTTTCACTTTCATCTGGACCGCGATATTAAACTTCAACCCGTAAGAGAGCTTTATGCTATGTGATTGGATGTTTTGTTCATAAATGCCCTTTGGGACTTTCCCTCAAAAAGAAAGTGCATTATGTCAGTCCACATATGCTGTAAATCCTGTCAGTGACGGTCTAATTTGAACAGTGACACAAATTCGTCCAAAGAGGAAACAAGTCTCCAACATCTCTGCAGAGTAAATAATTGACCCGTGCGCATATGAATGCCTCAGCAATGATGAGAAACATCAACAGAGAGCTCCAAGGTTTATCGTAGACCTGACACGGTTGGTGGGGGGAGGGGGCTGCGTTTCCGCCTGCTTGGACGTCTTCGGTCAGATGATGGGCTCTTCATTTGCTTTATGAGAAATATTTTGCCAACTTTGTCATGCAGTGTTGTTTCTTGCGTTTTCAATAGTCGTTTCTGTCACATCATCCTCTCAATTCATATTGTTTTGAATTTCTTGTTATGCAAAACCATTTGGAAAGCATTCTCTAAAATCTGGTTTGCATTAGAAACCATCATGTCATTTTGATCATTTTATTATATCCAGCTGATCCCCAGCAGGATCCCCCCACTTGTTGTAAAGTAAATAGATATAGACATTGAAGTAATCTCCCGGTCTGACTGTGTTTTTACCCCATGTTGTTGTGCTGTTTGTTCCCCCTGGTCTTCCTAAAAGGCCACAGGGTTGAAAAACCGTGCTGGGGATTCCTTAGATTGAGCAGCCATCTCCCAACCTCCAACTCTCTTTCGGCAGCTGGTTTACTTTGCTTTCTTGGCATCTGATGCATATTTTAATATGATTTACGATAACAATGAAGATTTCCAATTCCCAATATTGAAGAGGATACATAAGAAAGCTGCTGGTGACGTATCCGTACCTCTTAGATGGCTTTTGAGCTGACAAAAAACACACTTAAGTGATGATCTGGTGTGCTGAAAATCCAATCTGCCTTCATTTCTTTTTATCTGATGAAATTTCACATAATTCAGTTTCTCATTTTAGCTGCAGCCTGTGTTTCATTTTGCTACTCCGGACATCGGTGGCTCTGCTTTTCGTTTTTTCGTCAAAACAATCCAGTGCTAGCGGTCTGGTGCTTTTTATTATACATTTATGAAAACGAGAATGTGACAGTGTGAAACTTGTTGGCTTAATTAATAAACCAACAGGGGAATCAACATTCCTGTTTCTTCCATTAGCATTCCCTCCCTCACTCCCATTCATGAAACATCATTGGTTTTGTTGTCTTCCACCACTCTGTCAACCAAAGTATTGAGCTCTGCCACATGCTCTGTGCCAAACAGCAGACAGACACAGTTAGCAGCTAAAGAGCCAGATATTTCTCTTCAAAGTTGTTGAAGACCAAAACTAGAGCTAAAATAGAGTAAATGTAGGTAATTTTTACTTACCAGGTGACACATAACAAAATAATGCTGTTCCATAAGAGCTGGATGTTTAAACTTCATGGGACCTGTCAACGTTGAATTAACAACTTGGCTCTGATGCTTCCTAAGTGCAAGAAAAAAAAAGAGAAAATAAATAAATCAGTCAGGTTTAAGCCTGATTTTTACCACCCAACTGGCCTGCGTTGACAAAGGCAAAACATATCAAGGGATCTGAATCCAACCATCCATTTGCGTTCACCATTGCTAAAGATCTTACTGGCTCCAACGTGACTGCTGGCCACATCAGCTCAACCGCTGATCACCTTTCTAAAGGTTCCAGTCAGTGTTTGTGCTCAGATTTCACCAAATGTGCTAAGCGCATAACAGTACAAGGCTTTCAGAAGGGACTCGCTCTCAGAATAATGAGAACCAGAGGCTAGTGCTCTGAAGACAGATTTCCACTGTACACCAAGTCGTACTGTAGTGCAGATTTGAGATGTGACCTGGAGCATCTAAACGCGGCAGTAACAACATTTGAAAATGACTCATCTGCTCTTATTGTATTTGTTGAGTCATACAATAAATCTCATGTTTCTCTTGCATTTATCGCCATGTCCCCATGCGTCACATTTTGTGAGAAACGCTCAAATGGTAATGACTTTAGTAAAGTCATCTCCTGTCTAGGAGTTCATTGACCATAAAAACCGTTTCAAATTCTGGAAACAAACAGCATTTTGAATGCCAAACAGGTCCCTCAAAGTTCACAGGGGCCAAATCAGATTGAGCCATTTTCCCTCGACTGAAGGACTTTGAAAATTAAGTTTGGGTTTTGTTTTTTGTTTTTTTTTTTTTTTCCTGTCAGAAGTTTGAAGGCCTGGTCTGTTCACTGACTGGTACTGAAACCGAGTTTTGCTTAGCATTATAGTCATTAATTAACGCATGTAAAAACATAACTGTTCCTGGTAGTAATGACAGGTAGACGGTTGACAGCAGAATGAAGGAGGACCTACACAGGCCCGCCACTGTAGTCCTTTACAGCACAGTGTGTTGGGCTCTGGTTTGATAAAGATCTCTGTTCCATTGGAGTCTGCGTTTACAGCTTCTTACAGGACAGCTTATAGAGATTTCAGTCTTGGATTATGCTTCCTAACTTTGACATTTACAGACATGGGGTTTTGGATCATCCACACTCACAGGGGCATGGAAACACAACCCCTGCTGTCCAACTCCTCTGCCCCACCAACCCCCCCCCCGATTCTCCCCTATTATAACCAGACCCAGCTCTTATAAAGATCCCTGGCTGGGCTGCAGGACTGGCAGGCTGCTCGCATGTCTCCTGGGCTCTGCTCTGCCTGGTTTTAGATGTGAATCTGGGTCTAAGGCGACCCACATCTGCTCCTGCACAGTGGCAACCATTAGGTGGGTAGTTTCTCACTCCAACTGCACCCGTGGTCTACTTGTCCATAGTTGTATAGATTTGCATGCATTCAACCTAACTTGAACGGTTTGTTGAAAACTGGTCTACCTTATCCGCTTAAGTTTGTTGGGTCTTTGTTGGACCCAGTTCATTACAGTCAAGGTAATGATTTCATCGTTTTGCACTTAAACACTGTTGGCCTTTTTCTCTTGAACCCAATCCAATTAGCAAAAGTTAAAAAAAGGAGCCTCCAGTATTCCTGCGATCTGGCATTACAATTTGGCAATGCTGTGGGACTTTGGAGAGACAGTGCAAAAGAGTCACAGCAGCAGAGGTTGACATAGTCTCACCTCAGAGCCACTATTATAGGTCAAATACTGCCCTTAAATGCTACACCCAGGTCTTCCATGATGCAAGTTCAAGGCGTTTCAAACTTTTAGTATTTCACATTGTTAGTATTATCATCCCATATTGCCAAGAGTGTAAGTCATCATTACAGTTAAGTTTATAGTACTCCCTCTAAAAGCACTACTTCTTCAGAGGTTAGCTGGTTAGCACACTAGAGTTAGTAGAAGAAATGATGTTGACAGAAGCACGAGCAGAGGGTTGCCTTTCATCACTGGAAACACCTTTTTAGGAGTCCGGAAGTGAAATTCCTAATTCGTAATTAGTATCTACTCAAATTGCTAAACAAACAGCCGTTGATGCTAACACCAGGTATTTAGCAGTACCAACATGCACAAATAGCTCCTTTTGCAAAAAAAGGAAACCCAATGAAGACTACATCGACGATGTCAGGATGATGGTTAAGAAGGACGATGTTGTCAAAACAAAATAGCAAGCTTTGGTCTCACTGGATCGTTTTGCAGAATCAGACATCATTAAAGCACTGAACGCCTGAATGCCAATGTTCCTTGGGAGTTTCACATTAAGCCAGACTCCCCAACGGTTTGTTATTGTTGTGCATGCTGAAATTGTCTCTCTGTCTCTTGTACAACTCATTTCCCACAAATGGTCCATGGAACCAGCCGTGCTTGTCAGGCGTGGTGAAAGAGAGCAGGGGTGGCCGGATGAGCAGCCCCGCCGGTCAGTCAGATGTAGTTCAGGTCAGGGCCCGGCTTCCCCTTGTCTGGTTCAAAGCACGGCAAGATAACAAATAACTCCAACAGGACAGAACTGAAAGTGTTCTCTTTTTTAGATCTCAGCCACCGATCGTTGAGGAGTTCTGCTCACAGAGGACCTGGACACGAGCTGTCACGCCACCGACACCATCAAGAGAGCCCAGCAGCGGATGCATTCTCTCCACAAGATGAAGAATGAAACCTCTTCAGCATGTTTTATCAGGGAACTATTGAGCGCCTGCTGACCTGTTGTGTAACGCCATGGTTTGGGAACAGCACTGTGGTGGAGAGGAAACTACTGGACAAAGTTAGGAAGAAAATAATCCGCAGGGCCAGCAGCATCATCAGAGACACCTCGCACCCCTCCCACAGCCTGTTCTCACCCATGCGGCCTGGGAGGAGGTACAAGAGCATCAGGAGCAGGACCACCAGGCTGTTGAAAAGTTTTCTTTCCGTAGGCCATTAGACTCGTGAGCTCCCATGAAATTCTGCCATAAATAGAGCATAGTTTTCAGACAAAGAGAAAATGGACAGTTGACTGAGGAACGGACATTTCACTGGTCTTTTAATGATTAATTTATTCATCCGACTGGCCTTTTCATTTGATTGCACTCTCCATCTCTGTTAATGAGGTGTGGCTTTTTAGTGAGGAACGTGATTTCGTTCTGTATGTATTTGAGTGCATATGAAATGACAGTAAAGGCATGTCATCTTAATTTCAGAAAGAAGAAAGAGAAATGCAATTAAGCTCGACGCAGCGAAAGGCAGCGTGAGAGAATTGCATGTAATGATGGAAAGAAGGAAGAAGTGGTTGGAAATGGCTGGGGCACTGAGCTGCCGACAGGTTTCTGCGTGCTTGCTGTCTTCTACCTCATCCCTCCGTTCATCCTGTCTCTTTCATCTGTCTTTCCTCAGGTCAGCGGCACCTCAGCCTGACACACCCTACACGCTGCCAAGGGAAAAACAGGACGGGCCACTGCTGACGACATCGAGCCATTGACTGCTAGGTGGCGGCGGAGTGATGGCCTGCTTATGTGTTGGGTGTTCTCATGGGATTTTGGAGGTGTAATGGACGCTGTGCTAGTCAAAGAGCTACTGTGACCCTCACTTCTGCTTCATTACTCCCAATTTACCACTAAATATCCACACAAGTGTGTGTGAAATTACTTATGGGGTGATAGTAAGATGTCAATGGGCTTTCACCCACACTACACTGACTTGAAGCCATTCAATGGAACATTCAAACCCACTAATGGTTTCTAATGGCGAATGACATCAGAGCTGTCACGTTTCTTGTTATTTTTCACTTCTTCTATTTCATTTCATTCCGGCCTCTGACTCTCTGCCACTTCTTAACTGTCTCGGAGGTGAATTGTATGGTTCTATATGTGGGCCGCTGAAGTCCCCAGCCTCTCCTGTGAGCTGATAGATTTCGTCGAATGCAGAGAGTGTGACAAATGCAGTGACTTTGCGAAGACCTGTACCTGCCTCTGTCTGCCTTCTTCTGTGGGTGGAGGTGGAACGAGAAATGTAGACAGAGAGGAGAAGGGAAAATATGACAGTTCACACCGCAGGCCTTCATGCCAAAACTGATACCAGCCAATAGCTACATGAACTGACAGCAGCTTTTAAAAGCACACAGTAATGGTGACAGAAGGTCTGAAACACAAGTCAGTCACAGTGCAGCTTATCACTGAGATTACTGCTGAAATGAGACGTCTCCTTAAATCCCACTGGTGCCAGGGATTTGGCTCTTGTCATTTCCGTTCCTCTGTAGAAAAAGCTGCCAAAATCATGACAGTGGTCTCAGACGTGAATGACGTAGTACGTACTTGTCATGGAAATGTTGAGCTGGTGATGTGAGTGAGCACAACGGACTGAGGATCAGATTTACAAAACATATTACAGGCAGAAAACAGAAAAAAAAAAAAAAAAAGTCACATGATCTGTTTACAATGCAAAGTGTCGTCGGTCTCGTAAAGACTCAACTTTGTACACATTTGACCTCCGGAGAAAGTATGAGGAAATAAGTTTCATTTCGCATTACCAGATTACGTTTAATGAGGAAATACTGCTGACAAGTTGCATGTAACAGCAAAACGTTAACAGATCGTGTATCTACTGAGATCCACTTGTCGCGATTTAAGTGCTGTAATTTTTCAAAAATGGTGCGACAGCTCGCAAATGACCAACAAGGGGTGACTCTGCTGGTAGTAAAAAGAAGTCAGTTTGGATTGAAGTATACGGTCCCTCCTTCTCAGCTGATTTATTAGCTCAGTAAATTGAGTTTTACGGTTTCAGTCTCCGGTTTCAAAAGTAAATTTTTAAAATGATGGCTCCATTTAGAAGAAAATAGACCATAAAGCAGGGGATGTATTGAAGGGCGTGGTTTCTGGGTTTCTGTGTGATTGACAGACTGTAACAGTGAGGGCAGAGTACAGAGCAGGTCAGATTCAGCCCTCCTCCTCCTCCTCCAAATTGGGTTTCTTCTGGTTTTACAATGTTCAAAGTGTTTATCTACGTCTAACCAAAACCACCATCTTTCCCATCCTTGAACCAAAGTGCTTTTGTTGCCTGAACCAAATCCCAGATGGGATTCTGGAGTGATAATGGTGTGCCGTATGCTGCCGTCACCCCGACCACCTCCTGCTGACTCTCCTGCCTTTAATAAATGTAGCGCTTCATTCATTTAAAAAATATGTTGCCTCTGAACATTATCCAGCCAGCACTTATGTTTCCTACAACATGTTTTTGCTTTTGCTGTTTAGTTTTATAGAAACATCATTTCTAGGAGAGAACATTGAAGAAATGGGAGTATAAATTCTAAATCTGAGCTCAGCTTTAATCAGAATGAACCAGGGACTTGAGGCGAGGGGATGTTGTAGCTTTTGGGGTACTTCTACATTCAGAGCAGGACATTTGGAAAGGCTAAAATGGAATCAAATAAAAGAAATAATAATATGGTAGATAATATGCTTATTTGCCAACAAGTAGAATTACAAACAGCACAAATGATTGCATAAGACAAGCGCCTGTTTTCAGATGCAACACCAAATGTTTAGATTGGGGAGGTTAAAAGCCATAATGAAGACCTGGTACTACGCATGCAAACTGGACTGACAAACTGAAACGAAACAAACGAAACAAAATTCAATAGTCAATCACAAAAACATGAGGACCTCCAGCTGAGCAAGACAAAGTGCAGTGAACGACTAGTGCAGCATCATACATGTCTTCCAGGAGAGATTCTTCAGAAGCACAGTAAGTCCTCTGTATGATCACTCGCCTTTTAGGCATTTCTATGGCACCGGGCTTCTCACCCCGTCTCAGAGAAAGGCGCTTCAGAACACCTGTAAGCACTTTTGCTTCAGATCTAGTTGGATGACACTTATATGGACTAGTTTGTTTCAAGCATACCCCAGTAATGCCTGTAATTACAGGGTTTATGCTGATGCGGAAGGTATGAGGCGCAGTGCGGCTTCTTTTGAAAGGTTAATACTTCAGCAGTTTCCTACAGAGTTCAGAACAAGAGGTAGCAGAAGTAACTGAGATTTCCGAGTAGTTCAGCCTATTCCACTTTAAACTTGGCCTTCTGGGCTCAAGGCTGACATTGACCAATAAGTTGGGATGACCCGCTCCGGGTTACCTGTAGTACCAGCCTATATGCTGTACGTAGTACAGGCTGCATCAGAGAGCTGTCTGAGAGCAGAAAGAGAAGAAGAAGAGCAGAGAGAGAGAGGATGACTCAGGCTCTCCTCTCCTCCCTATCCATCCATCCGTCTATCCTTCCATCTGGTTTGTTTTTGCGTGGATGTCTCTCATCCTGGAACTCCTCCATTACCCTTCCCTGCTGCCAGCTCAGGACTCAGACAACTGAGCTTCCCTGGACATAAGGTAGAAACGTGTTAGTCTCCGCTGGCCTGGAGCTTAGCCTCTTGGAGATACACTGGCCTGGATGGAGTGTTGGCATAATTCTGGAGGCAACAGGACTTGTTCTGTGTGGGAGCAGCGGTCGGATTACTGGGGCGTTAATGTGAGCTAAATTAGACAGGCCTGGCTTTGGGCTTGGTTGCTGGGTTGGCCAAGCAGACGATGGTTCACGGCTGGAGATAGGATTAGAGCTGTAAGAAATGTACCACCCCTTAAATTGGGCTCAGATCGTCTTGTCCGAGGGAAAGATCTGGGTCGATGACGGATGCATCACATTGTCTTTGGACGTCGGCGGGCTTGGCAGCGGGCGCATGGTGACAGTTCTGAAGTATTCTGGGGAATGATGCAGTAGCTCATCGATCATCCTGGCTTCCAAATGATGTCAATAGGCCTCAGCGTGGAGAACAGAAACCCAGACTAAGTTGAAGCCTCATTGCTAAACACCAGAAAGAAGCCTCACTGAGTTTAATGTAGTGTGCCTGCAGTGACGAAGGTCGGCGGTCTGAGAAATCTGCGGTCTTGTGCAATTTCTCTGATGTTGAACCATTTACAGCTACAGAATACCTGGCTGATGCCTTGTGTCATGCGATGAGCTTCTTCTTCTTCTCCTTCTTCTTCTTCTGAAGGTGTGTCCAGATAGAAAACTGATTTTCATGTGACCACTGCCCCAAGCAACCAATTGGCTGTGGATACTAGTATTCTACACGTAGTAATTGTAAGCTAGCTAGCGATAACACCACCCAGGCCTGAGGACGGTATTGTCTTCGGTTCAGCCTGTGACCGAAACCAGGAGTTCCCTTTTAACTGCAGTTCTTTCGAATATATCCCCCAGTCTCTGTCTTTTGTGGTCCTGTCTCCGTTACTTCTTGCAGACAAACATGCAAAATTCTCTGCTCATTTCACTTTCCACCATCACGGGGAACCATCTTCTTCCACCATCTTCTCCTTCTTCTTCTTCTGAAGGTGTGTCCAGATAGAAAACTGATTTTCATGTGACCACTGCCCCAAGCAACCAATTGGCTGTGGATACTAGTATTCTACACGTAGTAATTGTAAGCTAGCTAGCGATAACACCACCCAGGCCTGAGGACGGTATTGTCTTCGGTTCAGCCTGTGACCGAAACCAGGAGTTCCCTTTTAACTGCAGTTCTTTCGAATATATCCCCCAGTCTCTGTCTTTTGTGGTCCTGTCTCCGTTACTTCTTGCAGACAAACATGCAAAATTCTCTGCTCATTTCACTTTCCACCATCACGGGCTAATTCCTGTCTAATCTAATCTGGTTAGAAATAAAGATTTGATTGGATGGATAAATCCTCACAGTAACTCTGCATATAGTCATGCTGTTTCTAAACTTTGTGACTCTTGTAATATGACTTACTGTCACAAAATGTTGTCTGATCTGCGTGTTCCTCCACAGCTTGAAGTTGAACTCCAGCTCCTGACTCGCACCACAGAAATGTAGAAATGGCCAGAGCACAGAGAAAGCAATTTTAATCTCTATCCCAGTGGACCCAACCAATAATGTTCAACAGCAAAGAAAAGGAGCTATTTATAAAGACGCTAAACCCAAGCCAATTTAAGTGCTCTCCACCACTGGAGACAGAATAAAGGGATGTGATGTGATGCCAAGTTTGCAAATTGTATTTTAGACTGATGAGTAACATTATTTAAGGATCATTTTAAAAAAACATATAACTTTATACTATTCATTCATTCATTCACTCATTCATTCATTCGTCTTCTACTGCTTATCCGTGTCTGGGTTGCAGGGATGCTGGAGCCAATCCCAGCTCACTCTGGGGAAGGGCGGGGTTCAACCTGGACAGGCCACCAGTCCATCACAGAGACAGACAGAGACAATTTAGAGTCACCAGTTAACCCAAACATGATGTCTTTGGACGGCAGGAGTTAAACCCATGCATGGACGGGGAGAACACGCAAACTCGGCAAAGGACCTTTTGGTTGTGGGGTAACAGTGCGAACAGTGCCCCAACTTTATATTAATGTTATGAAATCAGGCAGGATTGACTGGGAAGAGGAGAAGACGGGTTACATATGGACGTGGACGGATGTTGAGTGCTTTTTAAGGCAAGTAATCCATGACTTTAGTGAAAGTAACGGCACAAATTCAACTTTTACAGGCGTAATATTTGACCAGGACTATCTGCACTATACCGTGAGCTTGTAAATACTGAGAGTGAACACAAAGTCCAGAGTCAAAGTTAATAAAAAGTTGGAGGACATTACTAAACTGAAGTCTTAATCTCCACTGGTGCGGTTCATGGTATCACAGTAGTTTGACATTAAAAGAATAAAAAATAAATAAATAAATAAATAAATCCACCAGTATTTGTCACTCTCATTCAAACCAGCATAGCAAAACATGATTACCCTTTTGAAGCAGGCTGGAGTTAAAGTACAAACTTTACCAGAAGTTATGTAACACGTCTGCATTTTTCATTCCCATGCAGTGTCATTTACTGTAATATGCTGGCAACATTTTAGCATTTTATTCCCACAGAAACTCTTGGTCCAAAAAGCGTTTTGAACCGTATTTATCCTCGCATCAACTACAAACACGGCTCATAACAAGATTTGGCCTCCGGCCTATCATAATAACTGGCCACTCATTTATAGTCTGTGCAGGAAGGTGTCAGGTTGTGAGATGGTGCCATACGGGGAAGGCTGGTGCCTCTCAGAGCACAACGAGAGTATTTCTTACCCTTCCCTCTGGAGACTTTACTCCATTAGTGTGTTTCATTTGGCCAGGTGAAAAAAGAAAAGATGCCATTTGAACCACCGTCCACGTGAAATAAATGCATCAAGTGATGACGGCAAATGTGGGTTTTCACTCAACTGCCATGCAACACTGCAATGACTTTCATTACAACTGTAATCTGAACCAACAACAGGAAACAAACCCCAAATCACAGAATTTTATGGGGATGAAGAGACAGATGTTGACATGTGATAGCCAGCAGTTATTTGAGCTTGGAAGGCCGACCATAACAAAATGAGCCGAGGGGAAACCGCAGTCTGGATGGTTGGTTCATATTCAGCTGCATATTTTTCTTGAATGGTGCAAGGGATGGAAGTCTGACTAATAAAATAGCTTCCCGCATGAGTCCATATGCGTTTGAGAGAAGCTGAAGGTGTCACCCCCCCACTGAGAACGGCGTGGAAGGTGGTGGTCTTTGTTTTTCATGCGCTTCAACACGTTTTAGTCCTTCCGACAGTGGGTCAAGACACTTCCTATGTGGCGCATCACAGCTTAGGATTTCATTCAAATCCCCCTTTTATTGCAGGGGAACAGCCATTGTGTTGATGATCTGGGCTTGGCGCGGTTGTGGGGACGGAGCGTGTGAATGCATTGTGCGTTTGGTTCTTGGAGGGGTTGACAAGTTGCTCTGTGTCTGCGGGGAGGGGAGCTAAGCTTGGTTTGATGACATCTTCATTGTAAGTGAGACCAACAACCCCCCACCTCCATCAATTCAACCAGCCCACCCTCTCTAGACAGACAGACAGACAGACAGAGGGATTTTAAACTGAAATGCCGCCCATCTGGGAGAATGAAAAAAGTCCTCTATCGTCACCCGGTGCTGGGGATTTCAGACGATCACCATGGGAAAAGTACAATATTGCTCAGCGTAGATGTATCAAATCAGGTCGTGCCTTCCTGACATCATATCCCCCTCATTGTTGGCCTTTCAGGGAGTCTGGGTTACCTCGGCAACGTCACATGGGCAAGATTGAGTCACTGGTTTGTTAGGCCCCCTGAAGTTTGACAAGCCTCTGTGTTTACTGCTAAAGACACGCCGTGATTAGGTTACACATCAGTGAACGGCTTCGACTTCACACTCCTCACTTTGGAAGTTTTAATCAGCCGAGTGTGACAGCACTCCTGAGTGTAAGCAGTCACACACACTCTCATATAGAAGCAGACACCTCTCCCTTCCCAGCCCGCTCCTCCTCAGATGAGCCAAAGTTTGCTCTTCCCATGGTGCTTTGGGCTCGGGCGATATCCCAAACGCACCGCTTTTCCCTCTGAACTCCCACAACTTCATCAAAGAAGAGTGAGTGGAGCAAAGGAGGGGCAGAAAAAAAGAGAAGAAGAAGAAGAAGAGGGAGACAAAGAGCTCTGTTTCCCTAATCACATCCCCATGGGATTTCAACTGTGGAGGTGAGGGCAAAGTAAACAATTTTGTTTATCATGTTTTTTTTTTTTGTGCTGTTCTTTCATTTCACAGCCTCTTTTGTTTCAAGCTTTTCTTTTTTCTGGGGTGATTAATTCAGATCCCCTCTCCATTGCTCCCCACTCTTGCTCCTCACTCCCCTGTTTTTGGGAAGATTCCTCCTGATAATTAATTCACAGCAGAATTAATTAGTAGCGGTGGGGGGGGGGGGCATCGAGAGAAAGAGAAAGAGAGAGAGTGCAAATATATTTAGACAGTGAGGACAGTCAAGAAAAGTGACGACAGGAAAGTTAGAAGAAAAAAAGAGAAGGAGGGTAAAGAACATTTTGCACTGTTCCCTCTTCTCGTTCGGGGCTGCCTACCAACCCCTCCTCCCCTCCTCCTCCACATCCTCCTCTTCCTGACTGCATCCAGCAGGGCTGACAGAAATTAAGTCTCCAAATTAGGTTTGCCTTGAGCCCGGTGGCGCTCCGCTTAGCCCCGCCGCGGAACAAGACGGGGGCGATGAGGACAAGGATAAGAGATTTAGATAGATTCTGATAGAGCGATAGAGTCACTGACTAATGGATGACAAAAAGATGCCTGAAAGATGAGGGGGGTGGGGGGGGTTGGCAGATTTGGGAACAGTTGTTCCCCCTTTTGCTTAAATTTAATTGGTCTCCCCAGCTGCTGCGTCATCCTGACCTCCAGGAGCAAAGTGAAAAGAGCTCCAAGTGTTGTACTGCAACCAGCACGAAGACAGAAGTATCCCTATGTCTGATCCTTTAAGAATTATTCATCTCTAAACTCAATCAAGCACTTTTCCATTTTGACTCCATATCGAGTGCCAACACGCTCGACTGTGGATGACTTGATTGAGGCCATAACGAATCTTTGGAGCTGGCATTGGCACACCTCTGAGCGAACTGGCTAATGATATTAAGGAACTGCAATGTGCTTATTCATTCTCAGGTACACTCTCCATCCCATTTTCACCAACTGGCCCGAGCCTCTTCCTGTCACCCCCCCTACGCTGTAGCCCCTTACCCCTTAGCCACAATCTCACCTCTGTTTCCTACTCCTCTCCACCATAGTTCTTCGCTCCAACTCACTGATTTTACCTTGATAAATGTTTTTCCCCCTCTAACTGCATTTCACCCTGTTTCTGCCACTGTTCATTATTCACGCTCTCCTGCCGATACGGAGAAGGTAGACGCCACGTTTGCTACATTTGCACTTTGACTCCACCCTCAAGTTTTCTTTTCCTGTTCAAACTCTTTCAGCAGGCTGGTGGACAGTTCCGAGAATTAGTTGAGAGAAGTGTTGTTAAACTTATCACCAGTAAAAAGTGTTGAGACACTTTACACTCTGTAAAAAGATCTACTAAAGGGAACTCTGACTGGAAATGCTACTGACAGCTCGCTATAATAAACCATAAAGTGCATAACTGAAGATAAATTTAATGACTGTTCATGGGATGAAAAAAACCGAAGACTTTCAGTTGTTTTTTTTTTTTTTAAAGAACCAATTTGAATTTTGAATTATCTCAAATTCAAATTAGTTAGTTATCTCAGATCACTTACATTGGAATTACATCAATAAAAACTGCGTGATGGAACTTGATGTCCATCAAACATTTCATAGGCATTTCTAGAAAAAGTAGAGCATGCATTTTATTTAACAGAAAGCTTAGACTCAGTGTTGAACAGCCTTAAACCGTCTTTCTAACTAATGATCATCAGGGGGCGACTCAGCTGGTTCTAAAAAAAGTCAGACTGTATTGAAATGTATGGAAAAATGGCCCTGACTTTCTCTCGATTTAGTAGCTCAGTAAACATTTTGCCTAAAAGTTTAATGTCTCAGTCGGTAGTTGCGAGTCTTCAATACAACATGATGTACATTTTTTTAAAAGATGGCCCCATTTAGAGGAAAATAGACCATAAAGGTGGGGATGAATTACGGGGTGTGGATACAGTATTGACAGACTGTACCATACATTCAGGACATTGTACAGAGCAGGTCAACAATTTAGTGGTCAGCAAATTAAAAAGCTGGAGGCTTCAAAATAGCAGCTCACAAACCGGTGTGTTTTGCTCAAACATGAGTCTTTTTGTTTAATTATTATTCATTTAGATATTTATTTGAGCCTCATCCTTCCACTGAGAGTTTACAGAGTATTTTTTGAGTTTTTATTTGCGATTCAGCAATTAAACTATTTCCTTAAACATACTTTGTTGACCAAGAGATTTTTGAACAACAGTTGTTAAAATGTTTAACTTTTGAAAAGAATTGAATTGGTGTGAGAGTGTTTAACCGAGACCTTGTCATTGGCTTGATTTACAGTGGATTGATAAACAGCCCAGCATTATTGCATTTCATGTTATTGGCGATGAATCTTGTTAGCATTTTATTTGCATAGTTGGCTGACGTGAGGCTAATTTTAAATTTTGTGCAATGGACCATATTTTACTAACTGATCATACATCTTGTGTGCACCTTAAGTACACTAAAATAAAAAGCATTAAGAATGTGATGCTGGAGTTATAATATTTATCTCTGAAATTTATAGTTTAAGCGTAATGGAAATGTTTTGGTAAAACTAGAAGTACATTCCTCCACTGTTCTGCAGAGGCATCTATGCATTAGACAGCATGTCTGGGAAAATCACACTACCTGTTCCTTTTGATATCCTCCAGATGTGGCCAATCTCTCACTCTAAGATGCAGCAGCTCGCCTGGCCTTTCTCAGTAGTTTTCAGATTCATTTTCCCATTTGGGGCATGATCGAAGGGAGAGGCGCATCTTGCTCAGCCCCAGTAAATCACTTCTCACGGCATCTTCTCTGTTAATGCTCTAAACCTTGTTGCCTACATCAGTTCCTTTCCGTGCTTTGAGGAAGAGTAACTGTGGTAACAACCAATGAGGTAAAAAGGGAGAGAGAGTAATGAAGAACAAGCATGTGTTGTGTAGAAGCTTTACTTATTAAAACAGGATAGAAATTCCACATCCAGCCGGTTCCCTCCCCCCTCTCACCTCACCCGATTTTTTTTTTTTTTGTTTTTTCTCCGAAGCCATGAGAAACTTGGTCTTAATGGAACTACAGCATGTCCTCTGCTCACTGTCCACTGTCTGGTTACGTCTGACGGAGAGATCTGCCTCGTTAGTTTATATTAGATTCGAAAGAGGTTTGCTAGAGCAATTACACCATGACCAATGGTGGGAATATGGGCCTGTTTCTGTGCACTGATGTGTCCTTAGTGTTTGGGGAAGAAATGTTTTGAGAACATTTAGATAACGCTTTCTTTCTTTCTATCTATCTTTCTTTATCTTGTTTGATCCTCTATAGTAAAAGCAAGCTTGATCTGTGTCCTTAGTTGCTAGATCTTCTATCAAATTCCTTGTGTTTCTGTCTCTTTACTTTATCTTTAATTCCCATCACAGCCGTGTAAACATGCCACTAATCAGTATATGTGTTTGCATGGCTTGTGTGTGTGTGTGTGTGTGTGTGTGTCTGCTCAGATAGCGCGGGTGTAAAGCGATAACACTAAGTGAATGATTCCCTCCAGTAAACAGAGGGGGAAGCGGGAGACGGAGCAGAGGGCAGGCCAGCTGCCATGGGAATCTGGATAATCCATTCTGCTCACTTTATTAACATCATTATGGAGGAAACGGAGGGAGGGGAGAGGGCTGCAGTGGAGGAATGAAAGGTAGGAGGAATGGGGAGACAATCTAAATGAATTGCGAGCTGCGGGCGAGCGAGAAAGAGAGCACTGAAAAAGTTTGATTTTGTTCAGAGAGTGAAAACAAACGGATGATGGAGTTAAAGCGAATGATAATCTAAGCGTAAGTGTGAATCCTCCTCAGTTTAAAAACAACATGACACACAACGAAAATAGTCCAAAACAGGTTAAGAAAGACAAGTAGCAAGGACAACAACTGGTCAACAAACACCAGGTCCCAGCCGTATTATGTCACCTGGAAACGCTTCTCTCTATATTATTGTTGCCGTGACAATGCTCCTAAAAGAAAATAGAGGATGTGTTGGTCGGCTGCACGGCCACTTTTAATTCCATCCCTTTCAAATCTGGAGTGGTGTGGTATAGAACAGACCCTGGGAGGTTCTTCCATGACTGAGTGGGACAGCGGGCTGGATGGGGATGGATGTGGTTCATTCATTACCTGTGATAGAGAGCGGAGATTGGTTCTGATTGGGTTCATCACGTCACACAGGATGGGTGGAGCACGCATCACGGCTGTTTCTAGGCCCCATCACTTCCATCCATCCATCCATCTTCTACCGCTTTTCCATTCTGTGCTGGAGCCAATCCCAGCTCACCCTGGGCGATGGTGGGGTACACCCTGGACCAGTCCAGCACAGGGCCAACACACAGAGACAGACAGAGACCAACAACCACTCACACTCACACACAGACATATGGACAATTTAGAGTCACCAGTTAACCCAAACCTGATGTATTTGGATGGATGGAAACCGGAGCACCCGCAGGAAACCCACGCAGGCACGGGGAGAACATGCAAACTCCAAACAGAAATGCCCCAGGGGAGGAATCGAACCCGCAAACTTCTTGTTGTGCAGCAGCAGCATTAACCACAACGCCGCTGTGCTGCCCAGCTGCATCACTTTCTTGTTGAATATGTCCTATGGAAGTATAATGTAGTATGATGCAATAATGATAATTAGGATTATAACTCTTCTATTTTATGTAGCAGGGTTGGGGGTGAGGCGACATTGGATGCAGGCAGACGGGGGGGTAAGGGGTAAGATCCCAATCTTCTAGAGTCATAATCATGGAGAAGGCAGCTTGGGCTACCCAGCAGGGGTCTATCTTTTACCTGGTTTTTTACCTTTTCTCTTTTCCAGTTGAGGATCTGATTGGGACAACTTCATTTTGGGTAATGTTGTTTAATTATTTAAGTATTCGTGTCTCTGTGTGTTTCTTTACCTGTTTCTTTCTGCTGTTGAAAAAAAAAAAAAAAAGGTGGAAAACACTCAAAATCGTCATGGCAAAACAAGAGGAACGCTCTTCATCCATTTAAATATAACCATACAAGCCTCCAGCAGCAATAAGAGCGGGTTTGTGTGGCAAAAAAATAACAAAGTGTCATCCCTGGTTTACCTTGTGATTGTGCAGACAGAGCATAAACAGTTAAATTCCATGACCACTTTCCACAGCTGTAAAATCTGTGTCTCATCGTATCATATCCCGCTGCGGAGTGTTTCCATAACTGACAGCTGCCTCGAAAACCAAAGAAACCTGGATGTTCAGGATCATATTGAATCCTCTGATTGGCGTTTCACACGTTGACATATTTCTGAAGAGCATTCCTGCACCAAGCCAAATACATTGTGACACATCTTTATTAGCGACTACTGCATGAGGAATGATTGCAGCCTCCGGTTCAGAGAAGGAGCTCACCCCTCTTCACTTCAGCTCGTCTAAAAAATTGCTTCCATCATGTTCTGCTGCAGAGCTGTTCGGTGGTGGACTGGTTTAACTGGAAGCTCTTGAGTGTGAATATAACAGCCTGAACGCGGAGCCAAGTGTCTCTGAAAGTGATCCTGACTGCTGAGCAGCATCGGAAAGATTGGAAGAAGAAGAAAAAGGACTGATGTTTGCAGCTTTTTTTTATCAGAGTAAATCAATGGCAGTAAGTTAATTTGTTTGCAGCCCAAAGTGGCTGTAAAGCCAGGGCCATACAGATTATTGTTTTGGAATACAGTCTTTCATTATGTTATCAATTCTGTCCGCTAACAACTTGAGGGCTTTTTTTCCCCCATTTGTCACTGGCACAGAGGCAGGATTTTGAAGTCTTCGGTCTCTTTGCTCGCATCCAAAAAGAAAGATCATTTTACAATGTTTGTCTTGAGCTGATTTAATTGATCTGCTTATGCTCTGTTTATTGTCAATTATGTCGAACTTATTGCCTTTTCTGGAAAATGCGGCTCAGAGAAAGTGAGTAAACTTAGCGTGTTGAGAAGAGTAAAGGGGGACAGCCAGAGAAATTTCCAAATAAAAGTGAGCCATGCACGAGTATTAGAATTAGGAGTGTCACACAAACAACTTTCTCATTGTGGAAAAAGTAATGAGCTCAATTCTGATTCCTCTCACATCAAGGGCCACTTCTGTTCGGGTGGCACGGGTTTTGAGGTTAGCGTCCGTTGTGATGGGTTTTATGAAAGCGATGACATGGCGAAATGGAGCACACGAGGAGAAACACACACTTTACACTCATAGTGAAAAAACAGCAACAGTCTTAAGACGCACCTACACACTCTGACACACACCTCCAGCCAGACTGCTCGATAAGCCTCATTTAGCCCGGATCGTAACTGTCTATGTGTAACGAATGGCTTGTGTTCTACAACCGTGAGTCCGGCCAGACCAACATCATTACAAGCCTTTCTATACACTGACCAGACACACGCATACACACACTTCAACGCAAGCCAGATATCCTGCCTCCAGCTCCATCTATCACCTCCACGTCCACTCTCCCGTCACATCAGGGGCCACCTCTGTCCCTCCAGTCCCCATACCTATGCACTGTTTTGGCCCATACCAGTGCCACGCCCCCCCCTCCGCCCCCCCCTTCTTCCTTCCCCATTTTGCGTAGGAACTCCCCTGTTTACGATGCGCCATCATGCCCCGAGCTACTGCCACCACTTTCTCATTCTGTCCACAGCTAACGGCAGCGGGAAACTATGACAAATGGCCTGGTTTTTATTGCTGTTTTTTCTTCCTATTTCTCAGTTTGTTCTTTGTGTTGAGAAGAAAAAATTAAATAATAAAAAAAAAAAAAAAAAGGGCTGAAAAGATTAAAACTTTCCATTTTTAGTGATGACTCAACACAGTGCAGCGTTTTGTGGTTTGACCTTTTATGAGGTGTGCGTGTGTATAAAAGTATACTGTATGGGTCTTTCTTGTTAATGTGTGTAAATGGCAATAAGAAGATTGTGTGTCCGTGTGTGTGTGTGTGTGTGTGTGCGTGTGCAGCTTCCAAACACACATGCCTTTAAGTGCGTGCAAAGGATGAACAGAGGGATGAGAGACTCAGCAGAGCTTGATTGTGTTTGTCTTCTGGTTACAAGTTGCAGTTCGCTCTGCTCTTAGCCAGCCAAAACGGCCGTCGGAGGAAATGGTTCGACCGCAGCTTTCACACATCCCAGAGGGCGACGTCACTGGAGGGTGGCACGGTGGCACAGTGTCGCCTCACAGCAAGGGCGTCCAAGGTGTTTCCTGGATGGAGCACTTTGTGTCCTAAGCATGATTGGAAATCTGACATAGGTTGTGAAATGCATGCTAGGATAGATCCAGCTGCCCGGGAGGAGAAGATACATTCCACTAATTGATCACAGGCTGTTTTGCACTCTGTTTATTATGTCTTCATGGATCTATTGTTCTCAATATATACAGTCAGTTATGAAATTACGTGAATAGAGATCCAGAATTTTTACTTTACCCCGATGGTGTAAACATTTGTCTTGGTCGTAGTTTTTTGTTTTCACATCAAAACCCCTCTTTAGATTTTATTTGTTATTATTTTTATGATGACTGATATTGCGTTGGTAGTCTTTTAGCCATGTTTCTTCTTACTATTGATCATGAAAGAGAGAGACAAACAGGAAATTAGAAGGGGTGAGGAAAAGAGAGCGAGAGAGAAAGAGGGGATGAGACTCAGCAAAGGCTGATGAGTCGGAGTCAGATCTGAGTTACTCACAGCCAGGACACAGCCCCAAGCCTGTCAACAGGACATACCCGAAGCTTCTCACTTCCAACCGAAAAACCATTAGTGGGAAAGGTTGTTGTGTTACCATGAGAACAAGGACAAACACAAACTGCAATGTTATTAGCTGCAGGATAAACTGATATGAAAGAAAATACCAAAGTTGTAAAAAAAAATATTAGAAATAAACAACAAGTCTAACTGGAAGCTCTTGCATATTATTATATAAGATTAGATTCATTTAACTGATGTGACATACTGATGTTCATGTCATCATAATGCACCTGAGGTATTCAGGCTATCTGGTGTTTTGTATGTCTCGCAATGATTGCTTTGCTCCCTCTACCCCAACGCCAACGGGACGGAAACACACGGGTTTATATTTCTTCACAGGTCCAGTCCCAGTTAACAGGTTATCACAAACATCGCTCACATTCAACAGAACCTCCTATTGTCTCTGTGAAAGCAGAGTTGGTATTGATCACGACCTACCAGCCTGACAAATATTGACCGTTGCGACTTCCCACCGCATCCGCAGATTAGAAGCAGAGTCTGTCCAGGGGCAGCGCATGCGCACCTGCAGGGACACGATGAACACAACAGCAGTGTGTAAACAGCACAGACCTTGAGTTCGGTTTCACACCTCTGCATATTTTCGCATGGGCTCTTCTCCGCTGGTGTCATGCGCTGCTGGGTCGCAGAGGTGTTTAAAATACAACCAATGGGGCTTTGAAGCAACTGCTTTTTCTGGGTGAGTCTTTGGCTTTGGCGGCCCTTTCCTCAGAGAACGACGGGATAAAGTCAAATCTGTACAAAGGGTCAGGGGATCACTGGGACAGGTGTGCAGGCAGGTGAGGTCCTGGATCATGTCAGGTGACTAGAACAGGAAGTCAGTGGACAGATGTAAGATGTTAACAATAGAACAGCCCGGTTTCTCAAAGAATTATACCTATAATGGACAATTAATGTGTAATTCCTTGATCTTTTTTCCCCTCTATTTCTGGATCCCCCCCCCCCCCCCCCCCCCCTTGCACCACATGCTTGTTTTAAATTTGTTTTTCTTTAGTTGTTCATGTCTTTATTTCACATCATACAACGCATTCACTCATACCTCCACCCAGCAACACCGCTGATCCGCTGATGTCATACATTTAATTCAGGGATTCTGTTTCCATTCATGGAGATAAATGTGATTTTGTTTGCTCTTGCAAGTACAACTGTGTGCATATCCCTTGGAAACAATAAACACGATTCTCATATTTGTGTCCAAGTTTGTGTGGAACAGGCCCATGGTTGTGCCACAGATTACAGTTGGTGGTTTGTGCAGATGATTGGAGCAAAACAGACGGTTCTTTAAAGAATGTAGCTGGGGCCAACCACACTAAGCTAATGTTTCAGGAGCTGTTTGTAAGATTTCTCTGGTGCGGGAGCAAGATGTGGTGATCAGTCATTGGGGCATTTATATGGCTGCACAGCACGCCTTGAGGGCAAGACTGAAGGCTGAAGGAAGCCACTATCATCGTTATAGAGACAAAAGGCAGCTGGAGACAGATGATGTCAAGTAAAGCACTGACGTTCGATGCTGAACCTGTTACGGGTTTAGGCAGGACCCACGAGCAGCACAGCAGCAGGAGATTAGATATAAAGAGTCTTTATTCAAATCTTCACAGCAGCTGAGTAGCAAGCCCCAAGATATATCTCAAGGTTCAGAGTTAGGTTAGTGTCCCTGCTGGGCTGGTTGAGGTGGCAGCAGGTACAGAGTCCCGAAAGAGGTGGCAGCCAATTCCTCCCAGGAGAGGCGCTGCGACCAGAACCAGGAGACACACAGGCAGAGCTCAGTCAGGAGCGGAAGACAGGTCCGGGACAGGCAGAGCCGATACCAGGAGATCAGTTCGGAAAGAGGTGCTGGAGAGCAGCGCGTGACAATCTGGCTGTGTCTGTGAACATCTTGGCTGTTAAAATACTGGCTGACTGATTAGTGAAGAGGAGCTTCAGCTGGGAAGACCAGGCGGAGGATATAGTGACTGATGAGGTGGTCAGGCAAGAGGTGAGTGTAGGCTGAGTCTGACAGAGCCGCCCCTTAAGGGACTGCACCTCGACGGACTGATGCATCTGCCTTGTGAAGTGTCACACTCCTGTCTTGCAGGGAGAGAGAGAAGTCAGACTTCTTTCAAGGCATCAGCCTGGGACCCGAGTCCTGATGTTATGAGCTTCCCCTGCTTTCATACTGTGCCATCCAAGGATGTTCTTCAGGCGTTTTAAAACCACCGGGCCGCTCTTTTTGCATACAAGTGACTGAGGGAGAATTTGAAGCGGCAAACTGCCAAAGATTTAATGGCTGAACCAGAAACTGAAACTCAGCATATCCTGAAAAGTTTCAACTTGGAGGAAACCCTTCTTTTTTTTTTCTCGGTTTTAGCTATAAAAGAAGTAGCACTCAAAACAGTAACGTCTACTAAGTGATGACCAATAACATTATGAGCGGCCAAAAGTTAATGTGTCCTTAAGAGGCATTATGGGTCTGATTCAAAATCTGAGACAGGAGGTGCCATCGCCCACGCTCACTTGTCCAGCGTCCAGGCCAGCCCTCGTGGCACTCAGCCGTAAGAGCAGACGACAGGGGAAGTTCCGTCATGTTTTGTGTGTTAGAAAATGTCTCAGTCCAATCTTTTCAAAAAGCCTCTAATTAAAAAGTTTAACAGACGATTAAATCATCCAATCATCCAGTCTGTTTGTTTCTTCTTTCATATTTGTCCCTCCATAGCAATCAGACCAGTGGGACCCAGAAATGTGGTTTCTCCACTCATCTTCACTATATATATATTTATATATATATTTTATTTTACTCACTATTTCTTCCCTTCCACCGTCAGCCTCATTCCTTTCTGCGTCTCTGTCGGGTCTGACGAGGTCTTTGGTCAGCGGCACATGTGCAAGATTATCTGAAGCTTGTAAGAGAGGGGATTGTGTTTCTCTGTCTAATTTTCTGCTTTTTTTTTTCACATCATGCAATGATCTGTCTCTGCTCAGGGTCAGGCTCAGGCTCAGGTTACTCAACTCTGAGAGACCGAAGCCAGAACCAATAATCCCTATTCTATACACTCGAATTAAGGTGTTCTGACTCCTCTTGAGTTAAGTGGAAGTCTTACTAGTGACTTTCCACTGAAATCCTCACAGTAGTATCACTGTTACACTGGACATCGAAGACAGGAAATGGAGGAGCCTAACCCCGTATGTGGAGGAAGCTCAGGACAAAATACACAACAAACGAAATCTAATAAAACCCCACAAATAATTTGGATCATCACTGCAAACACCCTTTGTGTTACTGTGTGGCATTTTCATTTGGAGGAAGGGAACATTGGATGTTTCAGACAAAATAAATTCAGGACTATGCTAGCATGGAAAAAGGCTTGGCTAGCACATCTTCCTATTAACATAACATAATAATCAAAAAGCTTCCACAGCAACACTTAATTCTGTTTTTACTTAAATTCCTACTTAGCACAGGATCTCTTATAGCATTTAAAATGCTCTGTTGTTTTTTATTCTATTCTGTTCTTGGCAGAAACATCTCACACCAAAAAAATTTGATTTCAATTCTGACAACATGCCATTCCCTGTGTGGAGTTGGTACTCCAGCTTCCTCCCACACTCCACGGGCTCATTGGTGACTATAAATTGCTCCTAAACGTGAGTGTGAGTGTGAATGGTTGCGTGTCTCTGCATTTTGGCCCTGCGGTGGCTCCATGACCCTGATAAGTATCATAGATGATATGATATGATCTTTGAATTTCTACTTGTGCTATATTTGAGTGTGACAAAATGGCAGTACGTCACTCTCAGTGGGATACAAGTTATATACACTTTTAGTCATAATTGTGTTATTGAAATTGTTCAGGTTACTCTTTTGTTCAGTATCTGTTTAACTGTGTGACTTACGTGCTTAACAAAATAAAAGCCACTGAGGAATATACAAATGCATAATAACAACACTGTAACCTTATCCACCCTGGATCATACTTTACAGGTTATGGTTGGATGCAAAGGGTTGACATATCAGACACACCGATCCTCTCTGTCTGTGCAGCGAACTACACACACACACACACACATGCCTCATGCTAAGGCAACGACCCTGTTTGTAATAAAGAAGGAACAGGGATTTCTCTATAATTACCCCGCAAGTAAAGGAGCTTAGACGGGCCAGCTGAAGCGAGCTGAAAGGAAGCCAACCCGCTCGACACAAGTCCTGAAACCACGGAGACTGGGGCATCTTTCTGCTGTTGTAACCCGACGCGGGTGCAGCTCATTAGAAAGACTGATAAAGATCAACAGCATTATTAAAAAGAAGGGCATGTTACATCCTCCTCCAACCGGTCCTCGGTTGTCTCCACTGTGTCTCCCACCTTCTTCTCAAGGCTGACCCAATGAACATTACGTACTACGCCAGATAAAATCAGTCATGCACGTTTTTTTTTTTTTTTTTGTTTGTTTGTTTTTAAGCAGTCAGGTACACCTCCCAGCTACCTCTTTAATCTCCTTCCCTCTTTGCCTAATTTATCTCCGGGTTGATATTTTTATGTCTTGCTTCCTCTTGCCTTATTCCCAAACCTCAATGTTTTTAGGTCCAAATCCTGCCAACCACAGACATTTGGCTTTTTCTTGCGAGGGTAAAGGGGTTGATCACATTTAACCTCCTCTAACAGAGCTGGCATCAGGCGTGGTGAAGTCATGCAATCATGAGAATACTGCAGGGTTTTATTGACCCGGATATTCAAATGTTATAAAATGACTTTTACAATGTTTTATCTTAAGCTATAAAAAGTATCAATAAGAAACTACATTCAAAATAAATTTGAATGAGATAATCTCAAGGGCGGTGAACATGGTTCAGTGGGTAACATTTAAGATCACAGTTCACCTGGACCCTCCACAGTGTGTGTGTGGACGTGTATGACTTGACCCTGGGAGGTCGACCCCTCCTCTTGAGGGTAACCAGAGGTCGGGCAGCTGCATGCAAGAGTGATGGGAGCTTTCTGGCTCGTGCTTGTCATTAAAGTTCTTTTCTATCTTTACTGCCAAATTCGTGCGACTCCTCTTCGCTGACTGGCTCCAGTTTTTCCCGTTTGTGCAAAAGATTTGGTGAATACCAGTGCTCTGTGTGTGTGTGTGTGTGCCGATGGCTAATCATTTTCTGTCCCCACTCATCATACAGCACTGTAAATGACATCATTAGTTGATGTTTGCAGTACAAAGCGTAGGAGGAAATACCACTGGATCTTAGCTTCCCACAAACAGGTTTCTGCTCTAAGTTTAATGGTCTGACTACTCTGCTCTTGACTCACTTAACGTCTGTGCCACTCGAGAGCTATCATAGGCTGTTACTTGTTTTTTTTTTTTTTTTTTTTGGGGGGGGGGTTCTTTGGTTCAGTGTTTTTTTATGCTATTATCTTGCCTTGAAATGAAATTTGCATTATATGAATGTGGGAGTTTCTTTCTCTTGTACATTGAATTTGATGATAGCAGAGATTCAAGAATGAACACATTCCAAAAAAATCCATTCATGTTTTGAATGAGTTCAGATGTTGAGATCCACTGAGGTGAAACGTTAGCCCAAGAAGAAAGAGTAATCTTCCCTGACTGTCAACATTTGGGCACATTCACTGCAAGAATAAAATAAACAGTTAAAATGAAAAGGCGTGAAGTATCTATTTTTATTTTTAATGACTCTTGGCTAATGACATTCAATATTACAAATCATTTTTTTTTTTTTTTTTTAATCCTTTTTAACACATTCATTCATTTCCCTCCTGGAATCACAGCTCTTATCATTCATAGCAACCCCTGTCCTGGATGATGAAATCAGTTTCCAGGTCACATGAGAACAGATGACACAGCAAATATGAATTAAGGAAGAAGAGCGTCATCTCGATCATTTTTCTCCTTTGCGTGCTTGCTCAATCCCATGTTTAACACCAAAGTATTTCAGATCTCAATCACATGAACTGTTGTTTTGGAGTACGGAATGTTTATTTCACCCAACTGTACAGGACAAGGAAATGATAGAGCTTTTACTAGTTGCCAAGTTTTTCAAAATAGAAGAAGAATAGAAGTCAAAACATAAAGGAAAATACACCTGAATGTAATAGAAAGTAATGAACCTTAACAGAAGCAGAAGACAAGACAAAGACATTTCAGATTATTAGGCATGAACGAAGACAGTGATTTCTTTGTTTGTTTAATTGGACATTGATTTCAGACAGAGTTCGGCAGAAACTGGTTGTTCATTTCCAGCCCGCTGAATGTTGATTTAAATTGGTGGAATGACTTTGAACCTGTTAGCAGATTAAGTCGCGCAAACTTTGGGGTTAGGGTTAGGATTGGATTGCATGTTTAGGTAAAGACTTCTGTCCATCTATGTAATAGAAGAATAATTTTTATCTTTTTAAAAGTGACTGAAAGGTATCTTCAAAGTAGCTTTGCAAATCCAAGAGTAAAATACAGGAAAATAAGTTAATAATGCCAAGTTATTACTTACCCCGCAAGCTAGCACAAGAGCCAAATCTATATAAATAAGTGTTCACTTTATAAGAATTAAAGGTGTCATTAGAACATGTTCTTGGCTGTTATTAACTGCTGCCTATAACATTTAGTTTAATCTCAGGCCAGCCTCTTCATAAAACTCCCCATTTCCTCTGCTGTTGGTCAATGCACTCGACACATCTACTCAGCAACCTATGTTTCTTTGCAAATACTTTTTTAAATGTTGTCTTTGTTTACAAACCGCAAATTTCCAGCCCGGCTACGGGTGCCGTTTCCATCTCATGCCAGCATGACAGCAAATACGCGTTTACCTCCATGTCTGAAAATGCTTATCGACCCTCAAAACTCTCAGACTATGATATCATCATGGAGCATCCGCGCAGGAAGCAGTTATTTAGGAGGGACCAGAAACTATAAAAAGCCTGCATGGCAACAAGGCCCAGTAAATAATCACAGACATCTTGTTTTATGATGTACGGTCAGTGACATCATTCAACCCCATCGGTCAACTTTCACACTCTTTGTAGTCCCTGATGATGGGGATGAGCTCCAGGAAGCTCTGGGGGATATGTGAGTCACATTGCCTCTATGGACAGATGATATTAGAATGACAACAAAGCAAAATACACGCAGTTTAGTTCGCTGTACCTAACCACACTAACCTCTTGCCCTGTTATTAGGGCTGAACTCTGCACTACAGATAAACAGAGGATAAAGTTTGTTAGTAATGAAGAAGGGAAGTAAAAACAAGACAAAATTAAGAGGCCGTAAAAATTATGATGATGCAGCCAGTAACGGCCTGACTCTCCTGAGGTTAAGAGTGCACGAGCTGCTAAAGGGTTGGCTCAGAACTGGTTTTCTTCTTCTTGACTTGAAGCCTGTTAGCTATGTGTTACATTTCTGTCTATCTTGGTGACCAGCTACACCGATTTGTAGCTGCATGATTACCTGTCCATGACACCATGAATTAGACTGGTAAATGTTGCTGTTTTGTGTGGAGCATATTGCAGCAATGTCAGCATGGGGTGATGGTTGTGGTTTTTTGCAGTACGGGCTGTTTTGGTTGGCTCTTGTGTACACCAGATAGCTTCATTCAGTTGTGCTCATTCTGTGTTTCGGCAGCTTGAGCTGTGCTTATTAGCACCTTGTTTACTGGGAACATGACATGAAGTCTGAGTTGTGGATCCGGCCTCATGATATTAACTAAGCATTTGTTTTGGTGTGCGACGTCAAGGGGCAGTGATGAACCTCTACAGGACCTTTAATTATATTTTTACTAACCTGCAGATGTAACTAATATCTAATATATATGCTTATTTTTTTGTCTTGCTAGCAAAACATTTCGGATATTTTAAACCTGCAGAAGAACTGAACTTGTCGCGTTCCCCAGCATCATCCATTTGTTTTACAGGCTTTACAGGCTTTTGTTCACACACTTTAGTGCGTGCCACCATTACCATGACCTGCATTCAGTGTGTTGGGTGTGGTGCCAAGCCGGTGTTTTCCCATGCATCGTAAACTGCCCTCAGTGCACGACAGTGGCTGTAGGGTGCCCTATAAAGAGACCGAGGGATATGTGCTGTGCCAAAGCATTATGGTATGTACTATATATTATCCTGTAAAATATTCTGTATGTGTATGAGGGAGTTTGGAGCAAGAATGCCAACTGTGTTTTTTGTGTGGCGGAGATTGTGTGCAGGTTTCTCCTCCATTGTACTGCTGCTGGGATTGAACTGGTTAATCAGCGCTATGAAGCAATGACTTGGTTCTTAATGAGTCTTCTTCTCTGGCCATGCGTGTGTGTATTTGATAATGAGGAGATGAAAACAACCGGGCAGCTAATTTAACAAAATCTAACTAATCTGACACGCATGCACGTATATATCCCCGGAGAGAAAGATTCATAACATATCAGGCAGTTTCCAGCGATGAGAGACAACAAGCAGCATCAGCGAGCTTACACAGACACAGGTGGACCAATCAGGTCATCTGGCACTGCTGCCGGTGTTTAACGTGCAGCCAATTGGCCCCTGACCAACGAAGCGAGGAAACAATCGGCCTCTTCGGACAGACCTAGGAAGGAATTGCTGAGACCTGTAACGTGAACGGGAGCATACCAAGAGCTGAAATAATAGGTCAATTTAATTTAATCAGAGAAGGAAAGTAATGTCTCGGGCAGCCATCCTCCAATGGTGTAAGCTGAGATAAAGACGGCACACAACGGTGAAACGGTGTACACGCATAGCCATATCTGTGTTGGTAAAATGCACCAATATTTACATAAACTGAGGAAAATATGTCATGGTAAATGCAAAGCAGGTAAAATAACAGCTCATTTGCAATCAATGAACATCCACATTGCTTCCACAGAGTGGAAAAAACAAACACATAATAATACATGTAACTTAATGGTTTCTTCCATCCATAGCAGTGGATGACTGTGTATGCTGTTAGGATGGGTAGCACCCATTCAGCAACTGTACACGTAGAAGTTTGTAATTTATGCTACTGTGTCCTCTGATGTTTTTTTTTTGGTTTTTTTTGACTGAGAAGTGGTCTCTGTTGTGTTCCTGTTGTACTCACTGACGGATGTTTTCCCAGCGCCACGGAAATTCACTTTGCGGACATTAAAAACCACAATAATAGAGTTTTAACAAGATTCATTTATTCATGATCACATTGGCAGATTATACAACTTATGATTTACATCCGACATTAACGTTCAGTCCCAGAGCAGGAAATGGTTTGCGCTTTGAGACAGAGAGTAAGGGTGAGGATGTGCACAGAGCAGATTTGTTTCATGCAGCATGTACGATTTTTCTATCTGACCCAGACCTTCAATGAATAAACTCCTCTCCTTTTTTTTTTTTTCTAACCACAGTCTTCCTCTGTGTCTGTTTCTCTTTACCACAACCATAGTCAGTTAAATCTTACACGAACCTTTTATGTTAATGTAAGCAGTCTAAGAGGTGGCTCTGGCTGATTATCAGACTTACAGCGGTCATGCATTTCACTGTTGCGGATCACTCAAACTTAGCTGGTTACCGAATAGATAGGAAAGTGAGAGATTCATGATGTGTTTCATCTTGGAAACGCTACAGGATTATTACCATGATCATGTGACAGAATTTTGGGAATTTAAAATGAGCACAGCTCCACATCTGGACGCGCCGCTCACTGCTGCCATCGACAGAAGATGATTTTTATATTACACTGCACTGTGAGTTCCAGACTTTAAGCACTGGCCACTGTGTCCTACAGTTGATGCGTTGGCCAGTGTGATTTTCCAATCTCAGTCACTAAGAACTTTCATGGGGTGTAATCATCCAAATCTCCTCTGTCCCCAGACTCCACCTTAGCCAGATTTATTTCTTTATTTTTGGCTGGATAGCATGTGTGGATGATACCAGTCAGTACTCATCTGTGTACACCCTATACTATGCTCCTATGGCATGATGAACATTTTGTTTCCACATGTTTTACCTGTTTGGAGAACTTAAGCCTCGTACTTGCCTGCGCTAGGCGAACAGATGAAAAAGCAATAATATCGACATGATTAGTGGAAATGTTGGAGCCACGGGTTTGCGCCTCAGACAGAGCCAGGATGTTTTGTGTATGTTGTCCATTAAAATCACAGACTAAAATGTCTCAGGACAGTATGTGTGGTTGTCAGCTTGGGAATGATAGTAGCTGACGGTGTTAATGGTTGATCGAATGCAAATACTGACTGCATGAGAAAGATGTTTGAGCCAGTCTGATCAGAAAGGTTTCGAATGGTTAGCATCTTTCATTTCTTTCTGCTTTTGACCATTTGTTTGCTCACACAAACTCGATATCTCTTTGTTTTAAGGGTTTATTTTTTATTTTGCCCACTCTTGATTCCTGAATACTTAATCCCTGGCTGTCAGAATCTGTTTCATTGAGACTGTCATTGGCTGCTTGTTATGCTTGACATATAAGCCACATCTGAATTTGTTTTTTTTTTTTTTTTTCTTCTGTGGAAATTGCCAAAAGGCATTCTGGAAAATGTAGAAAATGACAAATGAGGTACAATTATATAATAATAAAAGAGTGCAGGTGTTACTCAAGACAGCATGCATGTCAGTGTGATAGTGAGTCAGCATGCACAGTTATGGACTGCGAAACAAGAGCAGCAAAGTGGAATTCAATCATCATCAATCATTATCCTGTTGAGAAATATCCACAGTGTTTGTGACAGTGAGTTTCACCTGCACCAAAATGAACTTCTGAGTCATGCTGGCGTTGCACTTAAGCCTTGGCAATATGCACCAGCTCGTTTAGTATTGAAAATCATTGATTCCCATGTTCCTGGGCCGTTAAAAACCAATGATTTTGATGACTCATCATTTCTTCTATTGCATCTACTTGCCAAAAAAACTCTACTTAACATTTAAATGCATAAAAAACAAATCATTGGGATCATTATTGATTGATCACCATTTGACTGCAAGACCACAAGTTCACAAGACCAGACCAGACAGTGTGTGGAAGGGAAAACAAACCTTCAGTTGCGCAGCTTAACATTCGTGCAGTGAAGCATTTTCTTCATTTACTCAGATGCTGATGTGTCAGATGAGATGGCTGCAGGGAAACAGGATCAACAATGGAGCGGTTCATGATGCCATTTGGCACGCATTTGGTCATTATGAAATATGAATGAGGATGTGTTTGTCACCATTTGATGGATTTTACACTGAGTACAGTCGTGTCAACACTTAATGTGAAAATATCCGGTTCCAAGTTCCTGACATGTTGTATGGTTTGGACATGAATGAAAATTGATCTGAAACTGCAAGGAAATGAAATTTTGTTGTCATTGGTCGGTTTATACAAAATTTAACAATTTATGCAATAATGACTTGAATATTAGAGGATGAAATCCCCTGATAATTAAAGCAATGAATTACAAATTAAAGTGTTAATCTCTTTTTAATGACATCTGCAGTATTTCGCAATGGGTTGGGGAGGAGAAACTTTCTTTCTTACAAAAATATGTATGCGAGAGATGGCAGCTGACTTGCCATCCCTGTCTTTAATCTGTCCATGGCTGTGGCAGTAACTTGTCAAATTGATTGTACTTAAAATGTTCCTTCTTGATAGTGTATGTCTCCATTCCACCTTAGGATAATGGATTGCTAACTGGAATCTTTACAGCTGTTTAAAGCAAAATGAACACGAAATTAAATCCAGGTGACAGGCAACCTTTGTTGTAATGTGCCAGATGATGTGCATTTGCTTCTGTACTGCAGTATTATAAATGTTGCTTAGAAAAAAGCAGAGCTTCTCTGTGAATTAAGCTATTTTAAAAGAAAAGAAATGGTTGAGGTGGACTGAGGAAACCAAATGATTCATTCTATATTAGAAACACATAAAACATTAAATTGTATACCCATGTGGAATGAGAGAATACGTTCACTCATGTTTATGTGTTCAAAATGTTAGAAGAAGCCATCTTAGCTGCCAGCGAAAGACTACAAGACCCAGTTTGTTTGAGCAGAGAGGGAACTGAGCTTGGACAGAGAGGAGCGGGCGAGCTACGTAAGTTTATAAAGAAGAACAAACCAAAGAAAAAAACCAAACATTGAATTCTAATATTCTAATCCTAATATGTAGTTATTCAGGTATGTTGAAAGCAGTGTTTTGTATCAGATTCATGCCATCTGCTCTTCTGTTAGGTCAACAAAGGACAGCCACAGCCGTGCAGATTCCCATCTATACTCACTCATTTTGCTGACACTTTTATCCATTTATTTATTTACAAGCGTGGGACAGGACCAGAGCTTCATGATGCTGATGAGGCGGCTGCAGGTCTACCATGAAGCCACCGACAAATATTTGGTAGAGAATTGATTGTTGCGGTGGAAAAGATTAGAGAGCAGAGCTTGGTTTGGCATCGAAGTGACATTACTGAATGTAACTTCATTAGCTATTTGTCTACGTGACGGCAGACTGGTTTCCTTCTCATCGCTACTTAACAAGCATGGAGCATGATAGAAGGGAGAGACCGAGCTTATAGCCAACCAGCTGGCACAAACCTGCGTGCTGTAATATCTGCAGCCAGCAAGTCACTGGCACTGCTGACCCACTGACGTCATCCTATCTATGAAGCACAAGAGCCATTTCATCACAGCAGACAAACAGACCGACCATGTTGAGCTGTCCGTCACATTAACAAGCCAGTAAAATCCCACCCTATTGTTGCGGGGGCGGGACCCTGTGTAGGGTGCTGTTGCCCTGTTAAAGTTAATGAGAGCTCATATCTTTTACTGGCAAATTTTCACCTGCATGGCATGGGGCTTGAACACAGGAGTCCGTCTCCTTTCCAAATGCTGCTGTTGCTGCTGCTGCTACCGCATTTTGTTAATAAAAGGATGACGCAAGTGTGTTGTGTGCGTGTTGGAGTACGAAGGTGTGAACAGTCAGTTGTTTGTATAAGTCCTCAGTCCCCATGGTGTCACTACTTGTGATGCA
Source organism: Echeneis naucrates (assembly GCF_900963305.1). Lineage (NCBI taxonomy): Eukaryota > Metazoa > Chordata > Actinopteri > Carangiformes > Echeneidae > Echeneis > Echeneis naucrates. The sequence continues at coordinate 12,992,913 of NC_042529.1, read as the reverse complement.
ATGATGCAAGCACCTTCTTTTCTATCTGAGATGGGAAAAACACATATTACGCAACGTTGAGAAGTTTAAGCCAAAAAGGTTTAGCTCATGTGACTTGAACTTTGTGTGTAGTAACAGCCCTCCAACAGCAATATGGACCCTGCTGCTAGTGCAAAAAACTTCCGGTCCCCGAGCGTCCCCTGAGTGATTCTCATATTGTAAGTTTTCTTTTACAAAGCTCTTTTTACTCTCTAAACGTTATTGATTCAAAAAAGACCACAATCTCTCGTCCGAGGATGCCTTGAAAAAAACTAAAGTAAAATAAAATAAGAGCTGTTTTGAGTGGAGAAGAAGAAATAAACTATAATGTGTAAAACAGCCATATATAACAGTAAGAAAGCATTTAATACAGGATATAAAAAAAAAAAAAAAAAAAAAAAAAAAGCAACATATACATATAATGGTTATGTATCAGCTGGAGAGAACACAATTCTGAATCAGCAGACTTGAAGAGATTGATATTGATTTATGAAATGTTAATGTTTTTTTGCATGTTAATACACTTTAGGTGTACGACTTGATACTCAAGGAGAAAATAGTCTTGGGATTTCGTGCAGTGTAAAGTTGAGCCGCAGTTAATAAAACATGTCAGGTACCAAGGAAACTTACCAATAAACGCTCTGAAGTTCAAAAATATTCTCCTGGCCCTGCCAATAACTGTAACCTCACCTTCTGACGTGGATTGCAGTGACACGTCCTAAAGCTATGAATCAAAGGCCGCAATGATTAACTACATCCAGAAGTTTAATAGTAGAAGCACTAAAGTGCACATAATTTACATCCTTATAATCCATGACTGATGAAAAGTCTGACTGAACAATTAGCTTTCTGTAATTTCTGCGATGCCGTGTCTTAAATCTTTAGAAGAATGCCAGATTTGCTTTTAAAGACTTTTCAATAATGTTCCTTGAACCCAGAGTATTTATTAAAGGATCCTCTTACAGTCCGTGTTCCATTCAGTGTGATGTTTACGTGATGCTCTTTGACATTTATTCAGAGAACAAATTTCATTTAACAGGGATGAAGCTACACGCCAAGCAATGCGAGTCACATGTTTTAGTACCATCACCACAACAAATTGTGATCAACTGTGGTAGCAGTGGTGTGCAGCTGCATTCAGTTCAATGTAAAGCTGGAGGCGACATTAATCAAACGCATCATGCTAACGCTAAGCTTCATCTCCGTAATTCATCTGAATGAAACCATTTCGGAGGATTTCGACAGGACACATGAAAATCAGTTGATTCAAACTTTTGTTGCCACTCAAATACATGACACTTTTAGATCTGCAGATTTTCTCTGCCACTGTATGTGGTTTGATGCGTGGTGGTAATGGTTGGTAGTGTAGCTAAACGTGAGTAAAGAAATGAAGTTTGACCTTGAACTCTACTTTTTTTTTTTTTTTGGAGTCAGCCGTTTTAATGCAAATGCTTTGTATGTAGAAAAAGCAAAACCTACAATTACCTCCTTTGGTGAAGCTTATAGATAGTTATGACTCAGGTTTGCTTTGAGCAGGTTAGCTTAGACTGGTGGTGGTACTCCCATGATGCATTGCGCTTTCTCTCTGAGTCTAGTTCCTGTTTTCCATCCCCGCTGTTGCCGTGACTGTTGCTCTGCATCTGCCTGATGAGTCGGTGCTACACAAATTGAATTTAATTGTATTCAAACTGTGCAATGCCACATTTTCGGATTCCTCATTTGAGCCAAGAGCTAAGACGGTAAACAAATGTTGACTATGGTAGATTACATTAGGCCATAATAGGCCTAAAAGGTTCCTATCTGTCTTAAATCATTAACTCCTATATTAGCCATTCATATTCGCCTTTTAGGTGACTTGCAATATCCATTCTTTTTTACCAGCACCATTTGTGTTGAGTCACTTGTTCTCACACAGCTCAATACATTAGGGTTTAATTGATTTAGCGTCAAAAACATCCCTTTAATGGATCTGCATGCAAGTGCGGTCACACTAGCAAGTTTTCCAGTCCTGAAAACAGATGTTGTGTGAGGTTGACAGTCCAAAAATAAACTGAGTGGAGCGATCATAAGTTGCTAAAAGTGCATGGGATCAAATTTCCTCTTTGTGACGATAACACACCCCTGTCATAATGACTTTAGGGATGACTCAGTGGTTATCAACACACAGCATCGATGTTTATGTTGGCTAAACGTGTGAACTCGGACAGCAAAGTAAAACAAAGGTGAACTCTGACATGCAAGTTTGGGAGAGTTTTCCAGGACATCACACAAATGAGCTGGAGGAGTTAAAGTGAGTCAGGGAACATGTGGAGTCTGCGCAGCCCCTCTTACCTGTATGAGAGTCTAACCTTGAGCTCGAGTGATCAAAAATGGACTTTCCACCACCCGTGACATGTCTGTTTAACAGCAGCTTAGCCGAGGTTTCAGAGTCTTTTATGTACTCACCGTTGAGATCTGATAACATATCATTTCGCTGCTGAATGTGGGACAGGATAAACACTTGTCATCTTGACGGGATACATCTGAAATCTGTGGGTTGAATTTCCTTGGCTGACTACGGCAGTTGCCATGACAATGGAGAAATGTTTTCTCAAAAAAAAAAAAAAAACAAAACAAAACAACAACATTGTGGTTTTCCAGCTTTTTTTTTTTGTTTGCCAAAGGTGTTTGTGAACTGTTGTGTACGTGCATGCCCGCCCGTACTTTACTTGGGCGCGCTGTGTGTACGTGATACGCATTCCCAGGTATCCATGCGTGGGGCAACATACTGACCAAACAAACTGGTGGAGGGAGTCGCGTGATGAAACGTCCACATGTAAACCTGATCCCCTGTTTGCAGGAGCAGCCAAACAGGCTGTGTTAACCAACCACTCAGATGTTATCTGATCTCAATCTGCGGTGGAGGGGGTGGGGGGGGGTGGGGGGGGGAATGCTGTTCAGCTTGACTGAGGTATCCCAACCACACACAGAGAGGACTCCATGTCTGAAGGGAAGGGACACTGCCAGTTACAGTATATTATTCTTTTTACACTGTCATATTTATGAAATAAAGGGTAACAGGGGGATATAGAAATGAAACTCACTGGTTCAGTTCTGGGTGGAATTAGGTGGAAACTACATTTGGACTGATATCAGCCAAACTTTCAGTATGTCATTATTTATGTAGGCATCGTGAGTAGTCCTTTAAGCCAAAGAATCCTTCTAGAGATCGCTGTCGTGCGGTCACTCAGTTTACTACTTTGATCTAGAGTTAAATATCCCAACAACTATTTAATGTTTTACCATGAAATTGCATGTACAGATGTTCCTGGTCCCCAGGGGGCTAATCCTAGTTGCTCTGGTGATCCTTTGACTTATTACGCAGGTCGATGTTTTCACTTATTCCATAAAATAACTCAACATTCACTCTCAGGATTGTCATAAAATCCAGAGCCTTCTTCCTGTGAAAAGTACTAACACCGACATGGTGCCTGGTATTTAAAATCACAGCGATCCGAACTTGACATGAAGCGTAAAAAAGGACCACGCTGTTGCAGGGTTCAGGTACAGTCGTGATATAACCTAAAGCCGAAATCTCACGGATCTCATACAGCTCCACTTCCTGGTATCACTGGAGGTCACACATTAAAATAAGAAACTAAAAACTAAGAAAAATTCTAAATAAATCATAAAAAAATATATCTTTAGACATGTGTCGGTAAGTATTGGACACAGCATCAGCTCAGAACAAAGGAAAATGCACACAGACTCAGGTAGCAGTGGTTTATAGAAGGAGCTGAACGCATGTTTGTTTAAAGCTGTTGGTTATGGAGCGTGACCAAACCGACTCTTAACCACATTCCTTTCTTTGTCCTTTTAGCTCTCCCTCTCTGTCTCTCTCCTTCTTTTACTCCATCTCTCTCCCTCCCCTGCTCACAGTCTCGAGCTGGTCTGTGTCTCTGGAAAATCGCTGCATCCACATTGGAGGACTTCATGCTCAATTCTGAACGGCTGCACGCACATACTAATTATTTATAGTGTAGGACGTTACCAATATCTGGAGCAATAACTGACGTGAGACCTGGTTGTTATTTTAGTTGGACATCACACAAACACAAATTACATAATAAGAACCGCAGAGCATGCCCAAAACATAAAGTAGCACAAAACGCTGTTCCACTGCTTCATTGTGTTTTAAGTAAATATGAAGTCTCTCTGCTCTGCCTCCTTGTCCTTCATATTTATGCTGTTAAAGCTGCTGTGGTAAATCAAGCAATGACAAATAACACAAATAAATGATCCAAGGTTAATATTTTCTCACGGCTGCTTTTACAGTTGTGGTTTTCTTATGAACTCACACCAGTAACGCAAATAATAATTAAAATAAAACATTAATAAAAAAGGTGGAGCGTCTCACTAATAAAAGCAAAGAAGGAGGAGGATTTTAGTTTTTTCCGTGAAATAATTTGTGGTTCAAAGCACTTTCAAAAACCTATGACATCAGTGTATTTCTCATATATACTGACACTGTCTTATAGTCTTTAAAACGGACAACCTTTCCCATGACAGCCTGCAAAAAGCAACATTCATCCGTTACATAATCACATATGTGTTGCCTTTTAGCCACAGGGCAGGGTGTGTGTGACTTTTCGTCTGCTAAAGATTGTGTATAGGTTTTAAAAGTATCTATAACGAGCGTTTTACAATAACAGTGTGTCAGATGTGTCCAGCGGTTGTTGGACTCACAACAGTTGGGTCGTGTCTAATAAAAGGCACGGTGGACAAAAGACACTGCTACCTTTTTGGCACGTGCCTTGCCAAAAAATGAGGATGAAATAAATAAATACATCAAAATACATAAAAAAAAAAAAAAAAAAAAATATATATATATATATATATATATATATATATATTTATTTATCACAAAAACAAAGCAAATAGAATAGGAAACTGATGGAAACTGAAGTGAGGTCATCAGTACTATCTTAAGTGTGAGAAGTGGTAAATGTGTATGAGCTTTTATTAATGGTTCTATGAACACAAGTCTGAAATGAGTCAAGGAGGTAAAAACGATAAAAAGAGAGACTACTGTGAGACGGATTGTTTGTCTTTATATGTCACTGACGTGATGGGGGACCTGTCCAGGATGTACCCACCTCTGCCCAGTGTCAGCCCCCCCCCCACCCCCCCCAACCCTGTAACGACAATGGATAGATGGATATTTCAGCAGCAGCGAACAGATGAATCAACACTGCCATCCCTTGGAGCCACATGTGGCCTAACGTTACCCCTCCCTGACCCTGTGCTCCCCGAGGTCACTATCTGGCTTCCTCCAGTGGTAGCCATACTGTTTCACTGAGAGGCTGTTGCTACAGCTGATCCCTTGTTGCTGAACCCACGTAATACCATGTAACATTACGTCTCCGTACAGTCGCTGCAGCTCAGCGGTTGCATTTGATTCACTTGTTTTCCACATTGCCCTGTGCCAGCGCTCTGGTTAGCGGCGGAGCGCTCTCGAGGGGCATGACTCTCTTTGGTTTTGGACCTGAGCGGCCTTACTTCCATTTAATGAGGCCCGTCTTTAAAAATGAGAGACAGAGAAGGAGAGTGAGAGAAACATATCCCTCGCTCTGTTCTGTCTGAACAGCTGCGCCTGCGGTTTTCTCCTCTGATGGCGCTGTGGTTTTGGGAGTTGTGCCCTTTAGACAATCTACCTCTGCTCCGATGCTTGATGGCAGCTCTTCTGAGACACGAAGAGTGAGAGACAGTGAAATAGGGAGCGAGAGAGAGAGAGAGAGAGAGAGAGCAAGATGAACACTACTGGCAAAAGCAACCTGAGCTCTTACAGAATGATTAATAACACATAATTAAAAGACAAAATGGAACTCATTCACTAACTTACTGCAAGTCTTTGCCTGACAAAATGGCAGCTCTGCAAACCAAATCATCAATAATTAAGAAATATGGCATGCTCTACTTTATGTAATGATTCTGTCCCCTGGATGGATACAAAGTCATTTGAAATATCACGTCTCAAGTGCAGAAAGGCAACCAGCCTTTGCCACAGTAACCAAAACACTGTGCAACATTTACCCTTCTGCTCTGCCTTCGCCAGAAAGGGAAAGGCTGATACCCCGGACACATGCAGGAGAGTGGCATGGAGAAATAATCATCATGAGAAGAAGAAGGGGGAATTGGAGGAGATGAGAGAGGTAATGAAACTGAAGCCCTGTGTTGCAGCCAGGGTTTGCGGTCAGGCTGAGAAAAAGGCACTGAATATAAATTCAGTGAGGATGTCCTGAGAGTTAAACTGGACGTAGCATCACCGAGTCGAATCCCGATGGGGATGATGAGATGGGACGTACACTGAGCCTTTGTCGGTCATAATAGGATTAAACTTTTCCCTCAATTGATCAACATATTTCAACCATAAAATGGAACAACCATCAGTGCTATTATGTAATCTTATAGTTCATCATAAGTGTGGTGATTTTGTACAATATTTTAGGATTTTAAAAGGTACTTTATGGTATTTCGGCGCCTTCTGTGGCATACTTTGTGGGTTATATGTATTGTGAGGTTCCGTTCAGTATTTGTCGCAATGACCTCCTTTCTTTGTGCTTTCTGATTCTGGATTTTTCATCGTAACTGTGCTTCTCCGCCGTCAGGTGGATTAACAGGTCTGTCCACTTGTCAGTGCCATGCGTGGGTACATCAACTGTATAACCTTCTTTCTTATCGCTTCGTGCTGAATGTCAGTCATCGAAGCTCCTGCTCGCAGCTGGTTGGGGAAAGGGAGGACATGCTGACAAAAACGTAACCGGAGGACAACAGATAAAGGACAGAGAGAAGTTCAGTCAGGAAGGAGGAGTGAAGTCCTGCTGGAGTCAAGGACAGACAGACAGAAGGAGGAAAGGAACACTTCTATCTGTTAGTCAGCAGCAGGGAGTTGTATAACCTTGGTATGCAATCTTATCCAGGGCAACAGCTAACACTCCTTACCTTTCACTTCATAGTCAAAACCATCTTCCTGTCTCGTTTCTTCCTGCTCAGTGGTGTCCTGGTATTTTCATCTGGAAAGGTGAACGTACTGTCATGTCAATGAGCTTCCCTGACACCCGACCCTCCCTTTAAAACTCCCTCCCGCGGTATATTTTGAATTTTATTCACAGATTCACACTTTTAATTAAATCAAAATGTGAAATATGGAAACATAACGCACTTTTAATGGGAATCATTGGTAATGTTTACTTATTGGCAAAATATTTGTGGTTGTGTGAGCTGTGGAGTTCAGGGTTTATACAGAATAAAGACAGAGAAGTAAGTGTGTGGCGCAGGTGCATTAAGGCCATGTGCATCATTTTTTCCTCTTTTTGCTTTGTGGACCAAGTACATGGGTCAAAGATCAGTGACAAAATACAGTAAGCCAAGCCAAGGGAAGAAAAGGAGAGAAAAAAAAAATCCCGTTTAAATTTAAACACGCTGCAAACAACAGGAATGGAAGGAAAACCCATCTACACCCCGATGCCGACTATACCACAACACTACAATACTTTTCCCACAATATTAAACATGATCCAGCTAACTGAATCTGAGAAAACGCCTCCAACATTATCCGTTGCTGAGTTCACCAGACTTGAATGCAAACCACAAATAATCCTGAGCATGGGGATAGGCTGAGATTAGCCAATAAATCTCTACAAAAAAAAGAAGTAAAAGAATATCCACAAATAATACAAACTGAATTCATAAATTTTATTCAAAATTGTATAAACTCAAATATGAATTTGCAAACCCATCAAAATTACGCAAGAGCAATTTCCTAAACTGATAGCATGCCAGTAAACTAACGACAAACTTTATCTAAAGGCACAACTGAAGTTTACACAAGTAAAGTGATTTTACTGACAGATATTCTGGGTTGATTTGTGATTCATTTTGTGCTCGTGGTGGTCCGAATGTCCACATCTGAAATTGGGATTTTAAATTAAATTCGATTCATCATTCAGACAAGGCCCAATGCAGCCCTCATACATTCTGACAGAATATTCCCGATATAAATATTGGACCAGTGTAGGATATCTTTGAATTAGGAAACTTCTTGTGTTTTTTTTTTCTTTCTTTTTTTTTTTTTTTTTTTGGTAATATCAAAACATGGAAAATATGGTATTTTCTCACCATTAAGCGTATATGCCACCCTATATTTTTGAATGATCACTTGTACGTCAATAACACCGGAAACTTTATGCAATTCACTGAAAGGCTGGCAAGATGACGAGTGAGCAGCAAGTCCCATGGGGAGCCGTGGGTTAACCACTAACTGCCAGAGGCTTTCCAGTGCAGACCATGCTGCGCTTTAAACAACCACCCTGCCAGCACAGTGATGGATGCATGGTGCCAGCCGGGAGGACTGCGTTAGCTAGGCAGCCAGCAATATTCATTGTTCACACATATGAAAGGCAAAAGGGAACAGACAGCTCCAAGAAAATCTATTATGGATTGATATTAAAGAAAACACAGTTGGAAAACAGTCAAGGACAAACAAAAAAAAAAAAAAAAACTCCCTTTTTTCCATTATTTGTGTCTGTCTGACAGCCTCTTTTAACTTTATCTCTCCATCCAACGCTCGGAACATGTTGGAGGGGGAAAAGAAGAGAGAAGAAGAGAAGCCATGTCTCTGTAAGAGTACCGCTCAAGTTCATAATCAGACAGATCAAGTTTATGCTTACTGACGGGCAGCTCTGCTGAAAGCTGTGCTCCCTGCCAGGGGTATGTGGGTGAGTTTGAGCCAGCGTGACAATAAAAACCATTGTTGCTTTTGTTTAGACAGCCCGTCCAAGTCTGAACCTCCCCTTTGGAGAAAATGCCCAAGTTTGTCGGCCCAATAATGGCACCTAATTTGTACAGAGGTCAAGTGAAATCATTGTAAAGCAAAACTTGAAAAACAAGTGCCGTCTCCATCAGCCGCCTTCCTTCCCCAGCATGCATCCTGGCTTTTCCTTTTTGTAGACACGCTGTGATTTAAGCGTTGTCAAAAGGGAGCGACATTCAGGAGCAGTCGTTTGCCAGGGAAGTGTCCGAGCTGTGTTGAGTGGCTGCGGCTGCATTTTAAACATCAAGGGCGGAAAAGGATCCAATAAGAGGAGGTGAGATGGAACCAAAGGTGGGAGATTATATCCAATCATGGTGTCACCCTAGCACTAAAGCATATCCACTCCTTCACCCACATCCTTCCCACTGTCATTGTCTTACCCGCCCTCTGGATCCCATTTTCCCTCACTCTGTCATCCATCCATATGCCAGTGCCAGCTGTAAGGAAATGACAGGGCAGCAAGCGGAGTGGGATTTTCCCAGAAACCTTAGCCTCTCAAAGGACAAGGTGAGATTGGTGTGCAGGCTGACTATCTGTCTAGCTGTCTGCCTGGGTCAGTCTCGCTGTCAGCCCACTGTGCCACTTGGCTTCAAACCTCAATGTAGCGCCACAACGAATTCATATTCATCATAAAGATATATGAGATGCCTCTCTCCAGCGGTCTGAAAGAAGATAAATAGGATGAGGATGAAAATGACTCTCAAAAAAAAAAAAAAAAAACAGAAACTTTCCGTTTATTTTTCCCCTCCGTCTCTCACTTATTCCCTTACCCACCCTATGAACAATGGCACTGAGTCACAGTCAGTCGTGACCCGTCCCAACGGTTTAAGTACTAAAGATCAACAAGGTGGATGAAAAATGACTCCTGAGGCAATTTACCATTTCAGTCCACTCACAGATCACACTAGTTTTCCCTCATTTGTTCACTTTCACATGACAGGTTTTGATTCAGTTCCTCCTAAAAGTGCCCAGAAACAAAAGAGCGAAGGCCGCTGTGCAAAAAACAGATGCACGAATTAGTAATTTATGAGGCTGTCTGTGTGTTGCCAGATTGAAACCAGACAAATGTCGTTCCAGCGCCTCAACTGTCTGACAGCTAGTTAAGGTTTGCCATCCTGAAAGGTTCAGCATGGCATCGGTTCTGCCTGGTAGCAGCTTGCTCTCGAACTGGGCATCCCGCTGCCTCTTCCACATACGAGACCAGGGTGAATTTTTATTATTGCCACAATGACATTTACTGCTTGGAAATAGCGGGAGGGGGCATTGGGGGGACCAAAGGGACTCAGAGGACATTGGCAAATTCTCTTGGAAACTGCTAGTACTATTAAAGATTTAAAAAGATTTATTAAAAAAAATAAAAAATAAAATAATGACATTTAACAGACATGTCTCTGTTATACCATTTTAACAAAAGCTGTCTTCGTTTAGAGGTGGCACTTTCATTTAATAAACTGAACAGTGATTGCTTTTGGATTTTCAATCTTATGCTTGATGATCAAAAAGGCAGTTGTGTTATTTTGTTTTTTCTTCTGCGGTGCGAAGCGAGAGGAGAAATGCAAACCGTGTCCATCGTTGGACTCCTGTCGTCTCAGGGGGAAACACCTCAGACGCAATCTAGACAACAAACCGCTGCATGTCCTCATTACTGCTAAACATTTCGTGTTTTACTGATGAGTATTTGGTGAAAAGCGCCACAGACAGTAGGTCAGGACGGCGGTCACCTCATGGTGGGTGTGAAGAATATAAACAACGACAAGCCACTTTGAATATACAAATGGTTTTACAGCACAACCTTCAGCAGCAATAAACGCAACTGTGACATCCATTGTGAACTACTTTCCTTTGTAATGTAAACTGGTAAGCTCTGCAAGGTTCTGCAATCACTTGATTCACACTCCGGTTATAACTTACGACAATATGGGAGCATATCGATGACCTCATTTAAGCTCAATTGTTCCAGAGCTTTCTCATGTCCCACGCTCTTGAGTCACTTTTGCCTGTCATGACCCATCCTTACCGATCCCAGAGTCCCAGAACTCAGCAACCCGAGAGAGCTGATGCAACAAATAACCCACTATGGTACAGGCAACATCAGCTGAATCTCAAGATCCTTCAAACTAGGTTAATTAGAAGACCCTTAGGGCCTTTTAGAGGCTTTGGATTTATATTATAGATATCCCAGCAAGCTTCCAAGGGTTTCCAAATGTGGGTTACTGTTACACATTAACATTGGCATCCCATTATTCTTCCTGAATGACCCCATCAGAAGAAAACAACGTGGTCGTTGGACAATTCTGCGAAAAACCCCATGGTTATGGTCGTCGGCCATGTTATTTTTAATAATATTTTCTCACCGTTCTCATTTTCATCAAATATCAGTGCAAGACAAATGCCTTAAGAATTGGTCTTAACCTATACGGACGGACTGAAACGATGATTTGACTCCATCACAGACCATTAAGCTACACGTTGTTTGTCTTTTTTAGTAGTTATTAAGAGCACCACTTTCACAATGTCATGGCTTTACAGGAAAAGCTACAAGGGAACTATAAAATCCTGGCAATCATATTTAAAGTGATTTATAATTACAATTATTTCAATAAGTTAAAAGGACTTAAGTGAAGTGAACGCCACATATTCAGGATCAGCACAAAATCTGCCAGTTATATGTCACTTGAAAGAATTAAAGGGCATATTGGCTCATAAATAAAAAAAAAAAAAAAAAACTGATAGTAATAGTCTTTTTATTTTATTGATAAAAATACTGTAAATAATAACAGGCAAAGAAAACGTCAACACATGTGTTTGAGTTGTTGTAGAGCTCATTTGAAGTTTCTGTCTTTATCGAATTATGAGTTCAGCTCGTTCTTTTGAGCAGTATTAGAGAAAAATCAGCTCCCAAGCCTCTAATGCTCTTAAATATCTTATTGTCCATGTCTCTCTGTCTTTAACTGTCACTACAATAAACTCAGACCGACTACTCCTCACTGAGATCAGAAAAATACAGGATTGAGCCCAGAGACTTTGGATGTACAGGCAGCTGACAGCCAGGCCTCTGAATGAGACACTGAACGTCTACGACGTTCCTCCCCGGAGCCAATGGGAGTGTCTGATGTAGAGACGTGACTTTAGACGTCACTACCGAAGATGATGGATGGCCGATGAGAGCGGGATATGCCTCTAAATGTCTCTGGCTCAAAACAAGCAATAACACTTTGATACTTGGAAACATATGCGCTTCCACTGGCTGAATTGGGGTAGAAGACAAACACTCGGGGGACCTGATGAAATTCTTTAACTTCATTGAATAAGTAGTGGATGTTAAGATTATCATTATGTCATTAGAGTTTTGTTTTGTTTTTTTTTTTTTTTCTTTAGCAAACACACATTTATTTGCTACTTAACTCAACTTCATTGATCCCGGAGCTGCTGTGGAAAATGTTTGATCGGTCCTGGCCCCGTTTTGTTCTGGAGCCGTTGGGCCCAATTTTAAACAGCAGCACTGACCTCAAAGTTATGATGTGGGATGTGGGTATGGGCTCATACCCATGATAGCATGCCCCTGATGGAAAAGTGGCAGAGAAAGACTGTGACTGTGACATTTGATTTGTTCTGCCATGTTGATATCCTCACAATCTCATGCTTTGCTAAAGTATGACCTTTCACGCTCTCTCTGTTTTATTATCACCCACATTTTCATTTATTCATGCTCTCATAGAGGAAGAGGAAGAAAAGGTAGGTGGGTGTAGATCTAGGGAATGGGGTGTATCTCTATTCAACACCCCAGGATGGACATTTTTCATGGCATATCCTTTTTAATTTGAGGTTGTTCAGATGTCTGAAGCAACAACTTCGTCAGTATTCAATTTTCAGTTTTTTTGGAAAGCTGTGGATACATTTTGGTCACTTTTGAGCATAACCAAGCACTCGTAATAACATTGCTCAACAGCCAAGGTACCCAGTGGCAGCAGAAATGCCACTGAGACCAGTCAGCCAGCCACCAAGCAGGCTCCTGCATAGGCACACACACACACACACACACACACACATGCATGGGAAACGTAGCACACGTTCCCGTAGCAAAGGTACATTCTGCTCCTGTGGCGACTTCACAAATAGACTTGTTTTCTTCGCACTGGAAAATATGAGATGGGGCCAAGCAACACTCACCACTTTCGGCCCTTTCAACCACACCCATCGACCCACCCACCACTGAAATGAAATGTTTACAGCTGAAGATAGAGGCGATTCTGTAGGGGCAGGGCCCTGAATGGGGATTTGTTTTTTGTTTTTTTTTTTCGGAAAGGGGAGGCATTTAAAGGGGGAGCTAATAAACACCTCTACCTTTCTCGCCACAACAAGGATTTAGAGAAGATCCTGTAGGTATGCGGTCACCCAAGGCACATTTTTGAAGCACAGCTCAGTGGCACCTTAGTGGCACCTATAAAGGTCCCTCCACCGACTTTTCCTTCTCAGAGTGGACAGGACACTGTCCTGTTCCAGGACTATTAGGAGAACAGAGAGTTTCCATCAGCAGCCACAAGTCAAGATGCTTTTTATGAGTGCACATGCTGTGGATTGGTCATCGTTGTTTTTGCAGGGATATTCTGTGCTGCTGTGAGGCATTGGAAAGCTTGATTGGTTTGCTTGTGCGTATGCAAGTGCATGCAGGTGTGTGTGTGTGTAGCTTGAATGGCCAACTAAAGCATCCTATAAGAAGACTTTCCTGGCATTACAATTTTTTTACATGGAAATTGACGACTAAATGTCTCTAGTTTTTGCAGTACCAAGAAAAAAGGTCTCGCTTCTGTGCTGCATACTGAAGCCCGTAATATTCAGATTTTATACATCAACTTTCAACAAATTGAATGAACAGGCTTTAAGATTGAAACCAGCTCTATTTTTATTCACAGTGCCAGTTGCTGATGTGCTTTTGCTAGCAGTGTAGAGAAAACAGGAATCTGACTAAAGTGACCTGGACACTCCTCTGTCTCGCTGAAATCCCGGAGAGATGACAAAGAAGGAGAGAGAAGTAAGAAATACAGTTCGAGCTGTCTTTTAAATGTAAATGTAAAGAGTCTCCCACTTCCCTGTTTTCTCTACCCATCTGTCGCTGTGTGTTGTGTGTCTGGTGTGTGTCTATGCGGGCGGGGCTAACCCTTTTTTTTCCCGTATGAAGCCCTCACCTGCTGGACTTCCAGCTCCCACCCCAAGATGTCTTCCTGCTCCTTGTCCGTGTACACGCCCTAATGTCCAGGTGTCTCCCCCTCCCTGGTCTATTTATACTTGCCCTTTCCAAGTGCTCTCTGCGAGGTCATCTTTATTTTCTGCAATGTTTTGATCCATTGATTCCCGGCCAAATAACCAGAAGGTCAGTTTCATGTACTGAAGGTGTACATCCAGTTGAAATGGCACGTATTGGTGACACGATGAGAAATTTAAGAATAGTATGAGTGATATTTTTACATGTAGATTAAAAAAAAAAAAACAAACCCCGATTGAGCTGCTGGATACAATCATTTTTCTACGGGGACAAATAAAATATCTATCTTTCTATCTATTTTTTCATTTACTCCTCATTATTAAAAAACATCTGATAACATCTTTCTTCCTCGCTCTTCTGTGACACATTCACACACTCATGTAAATCCAATTACTTTTTGCGGTCGTGGTTCTCGGGTCTACATCAGACCTCGCAAAAGACGCCAATGCCTATCAAAAGAAATCCTGCCAAATTGGGTCGGGCCTAAAACCTGATCCAAAACCACCGGGGTCGCGGAGGCAAAATGAGATCATCTTGAGAGAACATGGACTGGGCTAAGTGTCCTACGCTGTCTCAGCTCTGAGTGGCCTCCAGTTTATGTCCTATTAATCCCACAGATATGACGCAGGAACACATGTAGCTATTTAAGTAGCCGTCCTTTTACTGCAGGCTTTACTGAGCTTGCTGCACTTTTGCTCCATCCTCCTGCCTGGTTTGTCTGTTTTAGAGGCACGGACCAGTGCACCAGCGGCTGTGACTCTTGACAAAATGTCCACCAGATGTTGTGGATCTTCTTCCAACTCCATGTTTGATGGCTTCATCACACTTCCAATGGGGCTAAAAGGTTTTACAGCATCTTTTATTGGAATTAGTTTGGCTTGTTTGAGCAGGTAATGCTTAATGAACTTCGATTCAAGGTGCCACCGAAGATGACATTAGCGAGTCAACAATCCAGAGCTGAACTGCTTGTTGGTATGAAGTCAATTTGTAGGAGCTGGAATGGTTTATTTAGTTTTCCCCTGTTGCCAAAATGTGTAATCTTGCCGGATGACACATGACAAAACTCTGTCCAATAAATGAGTTGCTTGTAAGTCTATGTGATTTTTGTTTACATGTCCTGGTTTGCTTGTGTTAAGGCAGTGTTAACCTAAACAGTCTGGTAATTTAAAACAAGTCAGGGCCACAGAGGGACTAACAACTCTGTGAGTTATTAAATGCAGTGATACTCTGTTTGTTTTTCTTTTTTTATTATCATTTGTTTAAGCAGGAAGTCTTCAGAGAAACATTCCCTCCTTAACGAGATGATAATCCAAATGAGGAATCACGGGGACACACATCATTCATTACAATAATTACATACATTACAACAATACAAGACCTGAGAGACATGAAAAAGTCAGATCCTGACTCTTTAAAACAATCACATACCTCATAAGGTAAGGTATATTTCTGATATAAAAACCGTTCTCAAATTCTGATCATCTTTCAAATCAAAGCAAAATCAAATCAGATTTATTTATATAGCGACAAATCATAACAAAGTTACATCAAGGCACTTTACATATGGAGCAGGTGTAAAATTATATGAAGAGGCCTAACAGATCCCTCCGCCATGAGCAAGCCAGTTCCAATTCCTCCAAGTCCAAACAACCATTAAGGTTTGCATTTCAATGCAGTTTTAGTGAGCACTAAAATCAAAGCACAGCTGAAGCTTTTCAGATGATGACATTAGAATCACTATGACAACCTAACAGTGCCGTGTTAGTACTGTCCGTACTATGAGTGAATCCCATACTGAGGAGCCTGGCACTTGTATTTTATCAAATTACTTTCAGGGGCCGATTCCATTGGTTGTAAAAAATTATTTGATCGTATTGAAGTCTATAGGAAAATTTCCCTTTGACACAGTAATATTTTCCTAATAAAGATCTCAGATCTGGTTTTAAGTCGCCTTCAGTACAACTTGATTATTTAAATGATGGTTCCATGTGGTGGAAAATAGTCCCTTAAAATTGTCTACCGCACAATCAGTGTTAAAGAGCAGATCAGAGGTTTCAAAACACCAGCTCACAAACCGACGGGTGACATCACAGTGGGTTGCTACTTGGGGAGAAAGACAGTTATTAAGATTCAGCTTCGTGTATTCAGCATGCTGGTCGTCCATGTGTTAGTTGTTAGGATATTTCATTCTGGATCAGAGTAGTCCGCAAACGGTGCGATGGGCCAATTGATTCCCATCCGCAGAGCGTCACTGTCAGTGTGGCTAAATTAGCTTCTCTTGGTGATCTCCAGATTAAAAACGGCTGTAGATGAAAAGTGTAATTCTGTGCATGTTGGTCCGTGTGTGCACTATATGCACTAGTTGACCTGCAGCGAAAAACTTCTCTAACGGTCTTATTATCCCATTTACAGAGTACATTCAACTGACTTACTTTGGACTCCTAGCTGAGTAAAATGTAACAGTTCTGTCGACCGAACACAATTTCCCTGTTAACTCAGTCGGCAGCATGTGTGTGAGTATCTGCAGCCAGTTTGAAGGGTTCAGTGTAGGTCCATAAAGGGGCTCGCTGTGCTCTGTGGTAAGCACCATTCCACCCCATCACGGGATACACTTGATCCCTGCAGTCCCTGAGGGTGGCTGAGTGTGTCTGACTGTGCGATTACAAGTGCATGTTTGCGTGTCAGGGTCCAGCAGCGAACAGGAGAATCAGGCCTTCATCATGTCAGCTGGCCTTTGGACACCAGCACGTGGTATCACACACCTTGGGGAAATAAGAGGGATTTCATTTACAGGTGGAACAGAGCAACCGAGAGAGCGACAGTTATATGGGTGTTACACGTGTACGTTAACTGAGAAACATGCACTTTCGTTTCCAAAGCCTTGTATTGGAAACGGCAGCGCATTGCGTCAGGGTGTGGCTATGGCAGGGAGTGGAAATCATAAAAAAGAAATCATAAAACGCTCCATGAGAATTCATAAGGTGAGAAAGCCCACAGGGTGACCTAATGTGACGGGAGTGTTCAAGGAAAGCTATCCGGTTTGAATCTGACTTTGATCCTGTCATCTTATCCAGCCCCTTCTCTCCCTCTTTCCTTCTCTCCACCTCTACCTCATAGGCACCTCATCATCCGGGCTGCTTGTTATAGCGAGGCTTCAGCAGGCTTTTGGTAGCCGGACATGTGTAAGACGCTGCAGCTGCTGGTTGAAAAGCACGCGTTTCATTCTCTCGACTTCTTATCCTGCGCGCCTTTAGATTCAGGAGATGATATTTCAGGGAGAGCCTTCTGCGAAGCATATCAACATTTCTTTGCTTGACCTTCCAGAGGACACTGTATCCTCCACTCTTTGCTGTTTTTCCACCTTTCACCCTCTGGTATTTTCCTATATTTCCGACTCTTTCAGACTCTGTGCATAATCTATTTTCCTGTCTTTGCGTCCCCAGGCAATTCTTTCCCCTCTCCCATGGGGTCTCATCTTCTCTACTGTATCAGCCATTCATTATACTCCACGCTCTTCAGATAA
Organism: Echeneis naucrates; assembly: GCF_900963305.1. Classification (NCBI taxonomy): domain Eukaryota; kingdom Metazoa; phylum Chordata; class Actinopteri; order Carangiformes; family Echeneidae; genus Echeneis; species Echeneis naucrates. The sequence continues at coordinate 12,975,258 of NC_042529.1, read as the reverse complement.
TGCTGCGTTCACTGTATCTGCTTAATGATCATGAGAGGCCTGTCTGTGCTCAGCAGCTCAGCTGTGCAGTGGGCTCAGTTTTTCCCTAGTTTATCTATGCCGGCTGTTCTTCTCCGTGCTGAAGAGAAGTTTGGAAAAAGTTGTCGTTGGAAGCGACAAGGAATATTTTGCGAGCATTCTTGCAGGACACATGAAGGATAAGCTCCCAAACATCTATCAGCGCACCCTCCAGAAATCCCTCAGTGTTGCTCAATGCAGAGACAACTTCGTTTCGCAATTAGGATTGATAAAGCCGTTGGCGAACCGAGAGATTTCCCGTAATTAAAATTAGACATTGGCCCTCGCCGGGCTGTATCAAGGCCCATGTGAACGCTGTTATTGGCAATGCGAAGCTCACCACAGATTGGAGCTCGGAAACTTGATCATCCGTTGGACTGTGAAACAACATTTTAGCAGAGAGAGAGGTAGCCAGTGAATCAGATAATCTCCATGTGGACGCACATTGTATCTCTGGTGGACATGAGCGCACATAGATGCATGCTCTTATCGTATACTGTGCTTCTCTTTTCCATACAATACTATTTTGCTAAATTAAGATTATGCCTACCCGAAGTTCCCCTTTTTACTTTATCAGTTTGGGGATCTAAATTGTTCGAGGTTGCCTTGACATCCCCTGCTCTGCCTGCTTGTGCCGTGGGGGATAACCACAGTCTTGTTTTCCTTTTCTTACTGTGACCCCCAGCTCTCTGCCAGTGTCTTGCTCGAAGCTCAAAAAAATGAAGGGTTCATTTGGGGATCATAAAAAGGTATGAGGGGATTGATTACGCGTGGCGGTGATTATGAAGCGTGTGCCAAATGTTCCGAGAGCGAACGTTTTCATTCCAAACAAGCTGCTTATTTCTCCGATTACTACACTATTTTTTATGAGAATGAGAGAAACTAATTATTGGAATCAGCTGCTGTGCTGTTTGGCTGTAAAGACATATGCAATGTTACAATACGTCAAGCTGGACTGATATGTTTATGTGAACAAAGTAACAAATGATTGTGGGTAATGTGAAAAGACTTCCTTATCACTAATGAACCCAAAACTCATGTTTTGGTGTCTTTCGGATTCACTGAGTAATATTGATACATCGCATTTTGAGCAGAATCCCAAGTGGGACTATAACACAAGGACTCTGGACTGTTACACAACGAGTCTCATTTCTATAGCATTCGCATCCTGATGGACAAAATTTCACAAAGTAAGGTTTCATGGATGTCTAAAGGCATGAACACATGAATTCCAGCTCTTCGACTGAAGATTTATCAGGGATGCTTGCACTGGTTGTAAAAAAAAAAAAAAAAAAAAAAAACTCAGATTGTAATGAAGCCTGTGTGAAAATGGCCAACTTCCCATCTGCTTCCCAGTTGTTGTTGTTGGCTCACTAAATGCGCTCCTAATGAGTTTACGGTCTAAGTCTCTAGTTTCAAGTTTTCTTCAATGCAACATGAAGCTCATTTTTAAAATTACAGTCCGTACGCTGGACGGACTGCACCATAGACAGTGACCAGCCTGACTATCAGGACAGAATACAGACCGGGTCAGATCCAGCCCTCGCGCCTCCTCAGCTCCACCTTTTCCTCCAGATGTGGTTTATTATGGTCTCAAAAGAATACGATGGCAAGAGACCAATTACAGTCATGTCACGGTGGGTTGCTACTTGTCCTCAAGTTAGCCAAACCTATCCAAAGTAACTCATTTGTAAAGTTTCATTACAGTTTCCAATGGATGTATCCAGGGAAAGGGATCCCACGTTCCAACGTAGTGCTCCATTCATTCCAATGAAATTCGCCACATATGCTAAAATAATCTTTCAGGCTCATTTGGCTTCTGCAGTTTTTGGGGTTTTGACCAGATGCCCGTATTAGAGACTTCCTCTGGTGGAGGTCACCCACTTCCTGTTGGCTCCTGGATACTTCTGTGAGACCATTTATCCACGTATTCATGACCCCAAAATATTTACCGTTTCAGATCCAACACATCCTGGGTCCGTTTGTGTCATTGTCATCATAGAATTGTGGCTGGGAGACAGATTAAAGATACTGCCTCTGATGTATAATTAGTGAATCAATGTGTGTGTATGGAAGAAAAGCCTTATATGTGTTGCAAAAAATACAACATAGATGGGTGATTGTGGTGTTTGAATGCTCCATACTATACTACTCCATATCCAAGCTTAGTTGTAACCCATTGTACTTGCTACGGTTGTGCAATTGTAATGGAAAAGGAGAAATTGACTTTTGGCACAAGTCTTCCTGTCAAATAAACGATTTCAGATAATCAGAATAAACTGTTGGCCTCTTTATAAATCTGTTTAATAAAGAGAGTGCTCATGATCATGCTATGTCTCTGTGCTCTCAGATCTTAACAATCACTTTGCGACAAAGACATGTCACATCTGACAGAAGTGGTAGCCAAAACTACCAAAGCGCCAAGTTTTAATAGCCGGAATTATCATTTATAGCTCAAATTGTCTCTCTTCAGCATCTCCCTTGTCAGTCTCAGCTGATCCGCCAACGTCACCCTCTGTAACCCTGGGCAAGTCTTCTCAACACAAGGAACAGCAGGGGAGGAAAAAAGTTATTACAGGCCTTAAAACTTAATGTTGAGTATTACCAGACAGTTGTTCACCAGAGCAATTACCTTCCCCTCTCTGTCTTTCCCTCGCTCGCTCTGTGTTAACAGGGTGTTTCTGGCCTCCAGTTTTTATCTCAGCACACTGGGTGAAAAGACACACAGGAGAGTCAGGGTGGGGTGGACACCCAGGGGAGGTTAGAGGTGTTAAATACAGTTGCGAAGCCACAGAATGTGCATGTGATGCGTGTTGTGATTGCAAAAAGCTGCCCAGAGTTGGATTGGTGGGAAGTGGGGGGGGGGGGGGGGGGGGGGGGGGGGGGGAGGTACAAGCAGAAGAGGATTGTGGGAGGATTTGTATTCATTTCCACTAATTTTTCACTTTGAGAGAGGATTTGGAGGAAAGGTTGAGTGAGTCTTGCGGGGTACAGGGTTAGTTTAAAAGTATCTTTTTTGGCTGTGTGGTTAGCGCAGTTCCATGATGGTGCAACCATGGCTTGAATAACCCACGGCTGTGGTCTGAAAATTATGCTTGTTCCATTGTAAACAAAAAAAAAAAAAAAAAAAAAAAGACCAAGAAGAAAAAAATGGAAAGAAATGATAGCCAAACTAATATTTTCTTGAAACTCAGAACAGAGGGGGTCATTTTATAACCCCCAACACAACCAAACACTGTGATTAAGGGCAACTGTGGTGAGCACTGTGTCTGCACACTTGGATATTCTTACCCAAGGTCTAACCACGGCATTTGAGGTGGCATTAATTTCTCTTCAACCGATAACATATCATAATAGATCTTCGGGGTGATAAGACATCGTGAGATGAAAAAAAGAAAATGCGTGGGGTTGGACGGCACAGAGAGAAGCAAGAGGCAGCCATGCAGCTGTCAGGGTTCACGGTCAGGGTCGACAGACTGAACAGCAATCAGGTTTAAATGTGAATGCCTTTCTGCAGGTGAATGAGCGGAGCATCGTTTACACAAACACACACACAACTGGCACACTGTTGCCTACCATAATCAGCATCCTCCCACAATCACCAATCACCACAGTATGAGTGGCCTTGCAATCACCGCAGTCAAACGACAGATGAGCGGTGACATCACCATCAGGATGTTATCATCTGGGTGGCTAATGGCAGGAAGTCTTCAGGGGCAAAGGTCACGGCCTTCAGGAGTTAGTCTGTGCCTTGAAACCTCACAAAGTGGTGATGTTTCATACAGAAAGTGACATCACAGAAAGTGATGTCTTTTCATGATGTGAGTGGAAACAGCTTTTAATGCATGAGCGTGAAAAGTTTAAAAGTAGTTTGACAAAATCGTTTTAAATCTTTGAGAAAATATTCCAGACATAAATACAATTTGAAATATAACCCCTTCACTGCTCCATACCAAACCGCCACCACTTTTATACAGTCCTTCACAGACCTCCGCTGATTAAAATCACATTTTTAACACTATGGATGGAATGATCAGTCAACAGCACGATTGCACATTTCCACGTCGCACTACAATGAACAGTCAGGGATCACAAACCTAAGGAACCAACACCGTTAACTTGTGGGGTGTATAGAGCCAGAGTTAACATTAGCATTAGTGTTAGCTGCTGATAGTTACAAGCTGAAAAGCAACTTAAACAACTAGCTAGACCAAGCTAACTGTTTCTTTACACCTGCTAGTCTCTAGATTCTGGTCCCAACAAAGTCTTGATCTGAGTCTGGGTCTGGCTGAGGTTCAAGCATGACGCTGAGCCTGCAGGAGGTGGACAGGGCTAATCATCCAGCTTTCTTAAGTTTTAATATTTTTCGTTTTCTGAGCAGAGATCTTGTTAAACTAAATATTTATCATAGCGGAGGATTTGTTTCATTTATATTAAGGATTCATAGGACCTTTGATATTGCTGTCTGCAGTCTTTTTCTACTGTATGGAGTGACTATGGCAATAACAACACTCACATCAGACACACACATTTGCACACTGAGCGGGGCCATTAATCAACGTCACGGCTCCCTCTTCTCCCCTCTTCCTCTGTCCATCTCTCGCCATCCTCATCCATCTTTCCCTGCCACTCTTCTGTCCATTACTTTCACACAATTATTATCCATCTGTCAGGTCTTAATTGTTTGAGCGAAGGCTACACTGCAGCAACATGCGAACATGCCATTATCAGAATTTAGTAGGAGCACAAACGCGTGTGTGAGTTTAATGTAAATACTGTTTTTGGAATACAGACTCGGTTCTGAAGACTGAACGACCTTTGCCAGCGTGTTCCTGTTTGCCCAGTTTGGCAGATTTGGGAAAAAGGCATGAGAAGTGACAGCTCCAATGGCCGCCAGTGTAATGTGACATAACGAGGGGCCCGTTCAAGTTAGGAGGAGACAGGAGGAAGGCTGCTGTGATTAATGACTGCTGTGTGAGCTGACATGTTATGAAGCCGTGTGCTGTTGCTGTTGCGGTGTTTGTAAGGAGAAGAACATCAGGAATGAAACAGGCCGTCATTCTGTCTGACAGGCTCATGAACTAAGGTCTCCTCATCCAGCCTGCCACACTCCCCATCTGTCTCCCCTGCCAGGATGATTAACAAGGTGGAGTTCAGTCTAGTTAATGGAGCACGCCATCAGAATGAAGTTGTAACAGGTGGAAAGCACAGATCCATAAGAAAAAAAACAATTATAAATATACACTTACACTAATTATATCAATTTTCAGTTGTTTTTGTCAAACACTTGACTCTCCAGCAATAAAGGATCAATCGATCGCACTGACCACGCCCTGTGAGGGTTTCCTGGGTATCCTTGCATGTATCCCACAGCGTAATCTTTTTTTCTGTTTATAATTGTTTTCATTCATTCATCCATCCATCTTCTACATCTTATCTGTTTCCCAGCCAATCCCAGCTCACTCTGGGTGAGGGCGGGGTCACCCCGGACAGGTCACCAGTCCATCACAGGGCCAACACACAGAGACAGACAGAGACCAACAACCACTCAGACCTACAGACAATTTAGAGTCACCAATCAACCCAAACACGGATGTATTTGTGTATTTGTGCTAAAATAAATCAATCAAATCAAATCAAAATGCCATGACAATCGATATCCCATAATGTTTCCTCACTCTTTAAACAGAAGCTGTGGTATCCAACGGCTGCTTTCACCTCAAGAGTCTGGGTGTGTGTGTGACCTACTACAGTGGGAACTATCCCAGAAGGTTTTCAACTTCATTGCATGCTGCCTCCTCATCTGCTGGACTCCACCTGCGTTACCAGACGCCATCTCACCTCCCCTCTAACAGCAAACCCACCCCCACCCTTGCCCCTCAACCACATTTAACCTCATTCAATCATTTTAATACCCAATAAATACCTTACTAACACTCCACCCAGGTTTGGTGTCTAAATATAACCTGAATTCTTTCACAGCAGCTGGAAATAGTCCCCAAGAAACGCACTTCTTACTCCTAAAGTACAGTGCTCAGGGTTAGGGTTAGCTGCAAGAGGATGAATATCTGACAATTGTATGAAAAATGCTGTCCTCTCTTTTTGGTTGGCACATAGCCTATTTATTTTATTTTTTGAAAGTTAATGATAGCTTATACACTCCAAGTAAAATCACTCCAATTGCTCACATCTCCTTATTCGCACAGAAAATTCTTCCTGACCGTGGCCTTCGGTTTCACAAGCACACGGAGCCACGGTGGGGAGGGAAAACAAATTAATGACGTAAGGGGAGGCGAAGAGGAGAGCCTTCCCCTCCCTGTATTCCTCATGGAACCACTGAATACTCTAACTAGCAATAGTCTGTTAATGTTGTGAAACCTCAGCATCAGTGCTGCCGATGTCCGGCATTATATCATAAACATAGATCCTTTTCTAGCGTTCCCTCAAAGGAAGGAAGAACTCCACGCTGACCTTGACCTTTGGCCTTGTGTGTGAACCATGGAAAAAAAAAAAAATGCTTTTTGACAGTCCTCTCCTGATTGGCCAGTCTGGCCGCTCAGTTGGACAACCACACACACCTATGTATGTATCTGTTTCTCTTACATCCTCCCCTGTGTGTCACTCTGCCTTGAAATTAAATCAAAAGGTTGCCCAGCAGTGAGGGGTTCACCCACCAACGTGCCCCCTGTACAAAAACACACATGCATACGCACACACACGCACAATGCCAGACGTCAATCACAATGACTAATGAGCTCTTGATTACATCACTGGCCCACTAATGGTCAACTGGGGATCATGGGGAGGACTGTGGGGACAATTTGAGAAACCGAAACAGTGACAGCGAGACATGGGGTAACCAAAAGTGTGAGTGAGAGACAGAGGAAAAGAGGGAAAGGGGGAGGCACACAAAGACAGGGGGAGCTAGTATTTATGTTTGGGAATAAAAGGGGAGTATAATGAGCTGGATAATGAGGCCGGGACATCCCAACACAACATGCAGACGAGAGATGAGAGATCTGGTTTCCATTCAAAGCCACTGGGGGGGTTCCTGACTGGGGAAGGGAAAGAAGGGGAGGAGGAGGAGGGGGAAGGTGGGGAGGGGGCTGAGGGGAGGCCAGAGGAGGGTGGATGGCCTGTGCATCCCAGAATTCCTTCGCAATCCTCCCCCTCCTCCTTCTCTCATCTTCATCCCATCTCTGCACATCCTGAATGCCCTCTGGGTGAGTGGGTGGTGTTTTGACAGCTGAACTCTTTCTAGCTCATGCTCCTAGTTACTGTCCTCAGTCGTAAACATGCAAATCTACCGTCAGGTAATGATGTCGTGCTTGTTACCAACTTAATCTCCTCTGTCTTGATTTGTGTTCATCATCTCATCTTAAAGAAATGTCTGTTTCCTGTTCAGTGACAGCAAGAAATGCAGATTTATCTGTTAATTTCCCTCAAGCTTAACTAATGTGCCCCAAATGAAAGTTACTTTGGATAGAAGTGTGTCACTTATGGATAAAATATGGTGAAAATAGTCCCCTTTTTACTGGATGCTAAATATTTCAGAAACCCTCAAGGACACTAATTATTTCTTTGATTTATATTATCATAAAGGAAGAAATGTTAAAAATTCAAATGTCAATTCAGCCAATTCATATTTACCCAATCTTCAGTTTAAAGCAATAGTCCAGAAAAATGACAAAAGTTAAATATCCCTTCCAAATCAACATCTTGTTTTTAACCTTGTTCATATGTCCACGTTTGTTTTGTTTTTGTTTTTTTTCTTGTAATGCAAGTCACAGAATTAAGACAGTCAGGGATTGATGCATCATATGTACCCAATCTTGCAAAGTTGTGGTGACAAAGGGCAGACAAAATAAACCCCAAACCTTGTTTGTACAGAACCAGAGTTAACGTAGTTACAGCTAACAAGAGAAACGTCTGTGTTTATGGTTCTGATCCATCTGCTAGTCAGTGAGGCCAAGCCTCTAATGTTCCGTTCTGCTCTTTCACCAGTCAGCGTCTCGGGTATGGACAACAATACTGGGGCAACAATGCTGAACCAAATATTGATCGCACTTTAGGATCCATTCTGATCCCAAACGATGATCGAGAGCATCAGGACTTGGCACGTCACGGAAATAAGCAGGTGTCCACAACAAGCAAGCAGTATCGTCTGGAACTGACCAGTGAAGGTCAACAGAGACTGCTGTAAGAACATTAACATAAAAACAAAAGAAATTGTTTTTTTTTTTGTGCATTTGTCAGCGTCACTTGTCTGGTCCTTCTTTCTGTAGACATGTAGGGGAAATTCAGCCTCCCCAATGAAGTTTTTTTAAATGTCAGGGACCCCTGCCCACATGGCCTCAGATTAGGCCATGCGTTTGAAACCTGAAACATAGCCAGAAATTCTTTCATTGTGTTATTTATATATTAAATTATTGTTCAAATAAATAACTCCCTTTTTGCTGGATAATAATCATATTCTAGGACCCTTCCAGGACCATAGCTATTTACTTGATTTATAAGATCATTACAAAAGAAAGCATACATTAAAAATGTAGATACTTCTGAGATGACGCATCTTTTTACCAGCATTTTTATGAATTTCTTACTTTGTTGGATACATGAGTGGATCATTTGTTTCCTGTAATAGAGCCAGAATAAGTGTTCTGGGATGCAAAAGTAAAGGGGGCGGGGGGTTCTGCACACGCTGCAGCAGAGGAGGTGGACAGCAGGATGCGATTAATGACAATGAGATAAGATTGCTTCTGTATGAGCAATGATTCTCAGCCCTACCTCCTCCATCCGACTCCCACTCAGGGGTTTGGTGCTCCTCAAGGGCAGCATCATCTCCTCGCCGCTGCTTTCATTAATGCTCGATCCCTCAGCCTCTCTCTCCCTCTCTTCCTGTCAGGTCCACAGCCGCTAAGTGATGTAATGTGTTTTTAAAAAACCTTCAGGATTACCTGCTGATAGTGACGAGGGACTAAAACACGGAAAGTCTGGCGACCAAATGGTCTCCTCTCTCTGTTGGAACCGTTAACGAGGCATCAACAGCTACGCTCTCGAAGCAGCTATCCCACATCTGTCCAGCAAAGCTCAACTCTTCTGAGCATCGGTGGATTTATTCCAAACATGTGCAGGAACAGGGAGTGCCTGGCATGAGCAGAGATGATCTGAATACAGGGGAAATGGGAAAGAAACAGTTAACGTCAAGGTCACTGCTGAATTTTCTTACGCAAGCCTGACCTCCAGCCAAGTGATCTGTTTGCCCACACAAGTCTTCCTACTGAGCTTTATTTGACTTGATTAAATATTATTTATCCAGCAAAGATTCGCTCAGCAGGTTTGTTCTTTTTGCTGCTTCATACTCACACATTTTCACACATTTACACCGGAGAGCATCCCAGGGCAACCGCGGGCTTCTGCTGTTAGTTATTGAGATTGTGCTGTGCTGCTCCACCTGAGCAGCTGCACCGTTCAGTGCCTTACCTTTAAATCAATTTACTTTTAAAGTATTCTGTGAAAGTTTGTTTTTCCGTTTGCATTTTCTTGCCTTCTCACCATAATTTACGTCCTACAGAATATAAGTATCGAGGCAACTGTTCAGTGATGGACGTGGTGTAGCTTGTCCCCAGGCACGGAACTAACACAGTTATGTTAGGTTCCCTCCAGGCAGCTGATGTTTTCAAAATCAAATGCAGGAGAAACCTGGTTGTTGTGATCAGGACAGGGAATTTTGAAAAGTAGCCATTTCTGGGCTAACTGGGATCTCTCTGACATGTAACCAAGGATCCAGTAAGGAGTGGCTGAACAGTGCCTCAGTATTGAAATCTAGTGATGTCACATATAATGATACAGAAATCAACTATAACATTACGACCAGCTGCCTCATATTGTGTTGGCCCCTTTAACTTTGGTATCTGGACCAAGACTTTAGCAGCAGATCCTTTTAGTCCTGGAAGTTTTGAAGTGGAGCCTCTGCGGATCAGAGTTGTTTGTCCAGCTCATCCCGCAGATGCTGAGCTGGACTGAGATCTGGGGAATTTACAGCCAAGTACACACCTTGAATCGGTTGCTGTTCCTCAGATCATTCCTGAAGCATTTTTGCAGTGAGTCAGGGAAAATTACCTTGCTGAAAGAGGCCACTGCCGTGAGTGAATACTGTTTCCATGAAGAGCTGCTTTTGGTGTGGACAATATTTAGGTAGATTCTACATGTCACAACATCCCCTTCAATGACTGGACCTAGGGAGGGTGTATGAGCAGTGTGTAGCTACGCAGCCTTGTATACAATGAACTGTGATGCTCCGCTCCCAAACCCTGACTCCTCCCTATAAGAACCAGCATGACCTTTATGGCCTGTAGCTCATCATACATTTTAAATTAAACTGGACATTAACCAACCTTTAACCATCTTGGATGTCTCACCGGTACCCAGAGCGACACACCTGCACAAACACAAACCTTTAAGCCTAAAAGACCGTAATTCATATCCATAAACCAATCCGAGAGGAGGGCATAGTCACAAAGAGGTGGGTAATGCTAAAAATAGCAACTCATGTCTGCCAGTGTCTTTGATAAAGACTCACATGTACATGATGTTCAGCTTCGTCTGATACATTAGCGCTGTAGGATCTGATGTCAGCAATGTTTTTAATTAATGTGTGAGGCACTTTAAAAACAGCTGCGGGTGACGTGCTGATGGTTGCTGTGGAAATTAAAAAGAGACCCACGGTTGGGTTCAATTCAGTCATAATGAGATGGGCCTGTGAAGCCATCTTTCCATAGACAGCATTAAGTATAGCGATATGTTTTGTTTGCTCCAGATACAGTTGGCCATAACATCCACAAAGCAAATCATTCTGCCTAATTTGGCCTCGCTTAGCACACAAGCCATCTTTTTGAGCTCTTATTTCATTTGTGCCCACAATCACAGTAAAGCGCATCCTCTTTAAAGGCTTAGTCTAGACTCTAATTCTTCATCATCGCTCGTGAGCAATTTACATCTGGCAGCAAAGTCAAAATATAATATAGGAAAATTCAAGGAAGATGCACAAGAAAGTGAAATCAGCAATGGAAACATGGATGATTGAGCAGGGGCATCAGCTGGAGAGGCCGCTTGGCAGCACTTATATCCTTGCAGTCACGTGCCTTCAGATACGGTACAGTGGAAAAATGAATTTCCTGCATGGGTGTTGTACATAAGAGATTGGGTGATCAAGTCGTAAAATAAGGGAAACTTTTACAACCCTGCTTTCCAAGTCACAACTGAGTGATAACCTTTAACCCTTTGAACGTGTTTGGCATCGTACTTCATCGCCAGTGCCCTCTGGATACAAACAAAGCGTACTTATGTCCAGTAATGAGCCTACGATGATTATCACAGACACTTCAGATACGTAAAGATACACACTGATGAGCTGTGTCATGTTGGTGGCACGACAATGTGATCAGCCAGCAATCCGTAGGATCTGCTGCACAAACTCTTCTAACAGTTCGTTAAGGGGAAGAAGCCACAGAGCTGAGGAGCTCACCAGCTAGCATAGACATGTGCCAGTGTTTAACAAATAGCAACAGAAGTATGGAGACAATCCAACAAACTGAAGACATTTACACAGCACATTTCTCGTGAAAATTATGGAAGCACATGACAGAGGGGAACTGAAAAATCTGAAATGCAGAGGGAAAAAAAAAATCTATTGTCGACACTTGGGTAAACTCTTATTCCACACAAAGATTGATATCATCCCTCATCCCTCTCATCAATTGTACACTAAATATGATGATTAAGTCATCAGCCAGTTATCTTAGATAAGCATAGAGACTAGATACGGGCGGAAACTGCTAGAACTGGGTTTGGCTGAAGGTAACACATGTTGCAAAAACACCTCTCCCACAGAGCAAAATCCAACTTTGGACCTGGTACACACCCCAGTGTCACGGCCTACCTCTAGCACATAGATCTCCACATGTGGTCAGAATTTGACTGTTACCATTCAGGACTGACAGACAGAAAATATTCTGCGTGCGGCAGAATTGGCCCAGACACGGAAGTTAATGGAAGTATGTGGATCGACTATAGGCCAGATGCATTTGTCTCCAATCTGTTTTGTTGCGTTGGTGTGCGTTACCGGCCGATAACCTGCAGTAACTCCTCCTCCTTCACCTGATTTATCCCTGGCCTTTTTCCTGTGCAAGTGCATCAGCCTTACAACTCACGAAACTTTAGGTCATCCATTATATCATCATTAGAAATGAGTTAAAACAAACCAGATACACACAATGAGTACATCCACCAACTGTCTGGTCTGATGACAAGAGAAGAAACATTTGTTGTTTTGGGGAACAGAAGACTCTCAAGAGCTCTAAGCAACCCACAACATACGCAGAGCGGAAAGAGCTGATCCTGACACCAGTGTAACACCGCCCTGCCCCCCCCCACTGAGATACTGAATCAACACCACATATAAAATGTTTTTGATCTGTTCACAGGACAACAGTTTTAGATTATACTGACTTTATTACATTTCGTTGATTGATGGCTTCAATTTCTGGGGGGACATTACAGCGTTGTATCTTTTATGTTGCTATGTTCACTTCTAATTGGTTACTAACGACATGTTTAACTTTTTTATTATATTCAATTTCACGAATAAGAAGAGAAATGAAAGACAGGGTAGGAAGAAAGGATAAAAGAAGGGCAAAAAGGGAGGAAAAGGAGAAAACAAGGGTACAAAAAAAAAAAGGTGTACAGGTAAGTAAAGATTGGTGAGATAGGTGGACAACGTTGTCCTCAGTCATTCCTGTTTAGATCCTGCACTCACCAGTTCCTCTGGTCCTGGTCTCGTTTAGTACTTACCCGTTCCTGGTTCTGGCCCTGGCCCCTCTCCTCCTTGCCTGGTCCCATTCCTGAACCAGCTCCAGTTATTCCCAGTCCGCTGCTCTATTAAGTCAGTGTTTTGAAGTGTAAGCTGCAGCTGTAGCAGCAACACACCATATTTTCTTTGGGAAGATTGCGACATGTTTCAAAAGTTTGAGAGTAATATCATACTTAAAATACCCAAACTCAATTTTTTTTGCTTTTACTGCAAACATAACTCCCTCAGGCTGGACTGCTATTACTATTATGCCTCGTATTCAAAGGTTTAGTAATATTATGGTATGATGCAATATGATGAAAGACTAGTCCAGAATGGTCTTTCAATCAGGTATGTCTGGAGCATCTGGTAGCAAAAACACTTAGTGTGTGTGTGTGTGTGTGTGTGTTGGTCCCACATCTCCCACTCCATGACTTGAATTTCACGGCTCTAGGACCTCATCTGGCCGTGTAAAACAAAAAAACAGACCCTACTACTTTGGCAAAACATCCATCCCTCACTCTTATCATTCTCATTCCACCTCTTTTTCTTTATTCTTTTTTCTCATTCAATCCCCCCTCTCCAATCCGTCTCTTACATCCCACTCCCCCTCCTTCTCCCCCTTTACTTCCACTCTGGCTTGTTGTGTCTGCTGAGCTGCATTCTCTGGCTGATCTCTGATACATGCTCTTTACTTTCTCCGAGCCAGAATCTCCTCATTGCAATGTCCTATTAGTGAAAATGAGACATGGGACTCAGGCTGCAGGAATGCTCCTTTTCCCCCAGACCGCCTATCAATTACCCGCAGTTGGAAAGTTTCAATGATACATTTTACTGCATCTGTAGAATCTCTGAACTAACTTTAGAAATCACACACTGTACTTGTACTGGTCTCCTCTCCAGATAAAGAAATACCATCAGTTGTCTGGATTGTGAATAAAACAACATTCAGCTTCATGATACGAGCTGTTGGAGAAGAAGTTAAAAACCACAACTCCGGCTTATCTAGCTAAGATCATTGCTATCACCTGTTTAGTTTGCTCCTTGACTTTCCTTCATGCAGTTTAAATGGACGTAAGTCAAGCTCAGGAGAGTTGATACGTCCATTTACTATCACCCTGGTGATGTCGTCAGCCTTGTCTCTAAAAGCTTTAAGGACATTTGTATTTAACAGGCAGAAAGGTTGAAACAAATGACAGGATCCAGGCCCAAGTTTTATTACATGTTTTAGCAATTCCCAGTCTTTTCACACAACCATTTGCTAAATGTTGCAGCCATTGAAATGATTGCCTATTTAGATTTTGTTCCATTGAGTTAGTTAAAAGGAAGAGCTAATGTTTGGAGCAGCAGATTTCCTGTCATGCCCGTTATTTCCTCCGGTGTGTTTCCCTTTCCCTGTGTGTTTAATCCCCCATCAGCTCATATGTTCACTTCAGAGTCTTAGCCAGTTGGTGTTAACCTCTCAGGACCAGTTCTTTGACACCTTTGATCACCTGCATGCCTTGTGTCATGGTCTTAGCAGTTTTTTCCTTGTACCCCAGACCTGCTTGACCGTTGAACGCCACATGGTTCCTGTTACTTACGTAACTCAGTCTTCTTGAGAGCTCTTTCCAAGCGAGACTCACTGCTCACCTGCTCACCACCAGCTGGCCGGTTTTCATTAGATCTCCTGTGTCATTGTGGATCCGTAAGCTTATTAATTTTATTATAGTTTATTATAAGTTTTCAAGGGCACAACTGGAGAGACCATCTTTGGTGGCCTTTACGCTGAGTTTCATATTGTTTCAAAGGAGAATAACACTTTGGAGACATTTGCACAAACAACTAGCAGTGTGTGTCCCTTTTTACAACCAGTGTGTGGAGTATTGATTTAACATTTTGAGTCCATGTGTCTTCGAGTGTGTGGGCAAAATATGGTCCTGGAGGCACACACTGTAACAGAAACTAACACAAAGGCAGTTTTGAATAGTCTGGCAGGTGTTTATATGTCTGTGTTAAAAATTAGATAGGTAGCTTTTCAACAAGAGTGTCATCTCGATCGCGAGTGCCATGTCTTGTGACTGGTGGGTTCCAATCACAAGATCTTCTCTAGCTTAAATTCACATTCAAATGGAAGATTGTGCCAACAATAGGAGGTGGCATTTGCTTTTGCATTTGACATTTACTGTGCTCACACAATTTGCAAACATTGTACTCTCTTCGATCCATTTCTCTGCAAGCCAGATAGTAGTAAAACAAGATTCTTTGTTACATATTAAAGGCCACGCATATCAACTCAGCTGTTTTCAGTTATGTTGCTGAATCGACTCAGTAAGTCTCTACAGGGATTTACATGAGGTCCAGATAAGAGTACTTGATAGTTGTAACTTGTCAAAACCGACGGGAATATTTCTGACCTTTCTATAAAAGATAAAAGATAATAAGTCATGTATTGACTCAGGAGAAAGAATACTTACTAGTCTTCTTCTTGGGTTCTGGTATCACTTTTGAAACTTATACCAAATGTGAAAAACTGTATATCTACAGAGTTAAAACCGAAACAACAGCTGAAGATAATCCAGTGATTTATTGAAGGATTTAGTCCCCAGGACATGAATGACCCTGAATTGATTGCTCTGCTTACTGCTCCTGTCTTTCTCCTACAAAATCAATCATCTGCGACAGTCAGGTTTAATGTCAATTTAGCAACAAGTTTTATTTATACTATCTCGAATAGAATGTTTTCTGCAGATGACCCGGCCGTGTTCCCAGTATTACATGTCTCCCCTAAACATGTGTTCAGTCACTCTTAAAACCTGTCTCTGAGCTGTGCAGAGTGATTCTCTGCTGTAAATCATGACTTTGTGATTAGTGATAAGCTGCTTTTTGAAGGGCTGGGGTGAGATAAAGATGTGAAGTTTGGCTGTGTGTGTCTGTGTGTGACAGAAAACCACTGAGTGTTGCCAGATACTGGGAATGACGTCATGGAGGTTATCTCTCTATCCAGCAGACCTGCACATATCCTGAGTGCGTGAAAACATTTAGAAAATAAATAAAAGAATAAGAAACACACAGTCTCTTTCCAACTTACCATCTGCAATTTCTTAAAACTGCTATAAACATTTTTTTTTTTTTTTTTTATGTTAACAATGAGTCAAATGACTACATGTTACGTGAGAAGGGACACTCGTAGTGACAAACCCGCAGAGAGTTATTACCCCTCTCCGCAGCTCCTCTGTGCACACAGTGAAGCATTTAGCAGCTAAAGAAGCAGATATATTCCAGAAGTTGGCGGAGAACACAAACACAACTCCAGATTAAGCCTATAGTGTTGCTTCGTATATCTGCCTGATGTATAGAACTGCTGACGTGTTTGGAACATCTGTGTTGGTCAGTGTCTATAAGTTGCTGGCACGCTGTAAATTTAAATGCTATTTGCTACATAGCATAGCATAAACTATAGCATTGCCAACATATGTTTGCTTACCAGGCTCAAAGAAAAGAAAATGTAACTTTATTGTTTTACTCGCCCACAAAGCAACGCTACCGCTAGCTATGTTTTCCATTCGATTTTTTTTGCAACTGCTTGCTAAGATCTCATCATGTTAAGATGGCGTCTCTTTCAGCTGTATGGCTGCTCAAAGACCATATTATTACCTCACGTGTAAGAAAGACAACAGTGTCCGAGAGTCCTTTTCAAGCACCGCCATTAAAAAACCCACAATATTATAAACTTCCATGAATGCTTTACTATTTTAGAAGTAACACTTTTGCTTTCTACAGTCTCAAAGCGTCACAAAACTGGAGCAAGTTAATTTCAGACCTAGCTTAGCATAAGGTCTGCAGAAAGGGAGACCTTATGCTAAGCTAGTAAATACTTCTGGAGCTGCTATTAATGCTCATGCTCATGCGTTTAGGAAAAAGCTTTAAAATAAATGTGGGAACATAAAGAGTAGTAAACACAAAGCTCTAAGAGAAAAAGCGCTAACTCGCCAACAAACCTCAAACTGGAGACAACCCAAACACACGCCTGCTTGAATGGGTTAGCAGGTCGAGGTCTTAGTTAGTTGACTAACTAGCTAAACATGAGAAAACAAAACAGCAGCAAAAAAATAAATCAATAAAAATAACCAGCCCAGCACTATAATGTGCAACTCAAGATAATGATAAATTTGTGCTTAATATAAGGCAAACAAATGTTTTCATATTATCAATCCCAAAGTCATAAGAATTGTCAACGGGTCTATTGCCAGGGCCTCCCAATACATTGATCACGATACACCGGTTGATCGCAGAGGTAGTGTTGGTAGATCACATGCCAGTAAAAATTAATGCGATATTAGTTATTCTGTCATCTTTTCTTCCTACAGCTTTTGCCACTTCATTGACATACAAGCAGTAATGGCGCCAGAAATTCTTAATTAGGAGAGCTGGGGGCGGGCGCTGCATTTTTCATTGGGGGGGCTGACAAATTTTTAAGTGTCTGTCAAGACACGCCAGCTCTCTCGTATGCGCACATGATCAATCACACACGCACACAGCCACTCTGCGCTCTTGCGGGAGGATTGGGATGTCTGCAGATTAGCTGTCAGAGCATTCTGGTTGCAGCTGCTAACAGTAGCCTTAGATCTCACATTCGCCTGTCTGGGTACTCCGAGTTCTCCGGTTTCTTCCCACCATCCAAAGACATCATGTTTGGGTTAACTGGTGACTCTAAACTGTCCGTAGATCTGAGTGTGAGTGGTTGTTGGTCTCTGTCTGTCTCTGTGTGTTGGTCCTGTGATGGACTGGTGACCTGTCCAGGGTGAACCCCGCCCTCACCCACTGTGAGCTGGGATTGGCCCCAGCACCCCAAACGACCCGGAAACAGATAAGCGATAGAAAATGAATGATTGAATGAATGACTATATTTTAAGATTTTTAGTGTAGGTAGATCATTTTGACTTGGTCATTTGAAAAGTAGCTTGCAAGGCGAAAAAGTATGGACGCAGCTGGTCTGTGCTAATATGGCCCTGGGACCAGCACTCTATGCAACGTCTCAGAAATTTTATGATGGTTGATGTTGCCAGGTTTGGTATCATCTTCGCCGAGCACATGATTCTTCCAATCTGTATATAGTGTTAACAGGTGAAACAAACAAAAAATAAAATGTAAACTGAGACGCACCTGTCCCATTACTTCCATGCTTCATGTTAACAGAAGCTAAGCTAATATGAATGACTTCAGTCTGAAAGGAAAGAAAAGATATTAGAGCATTTACCAAAGACAACTGTTTTGTCTTTTTTTTGTGTGTGTGCGTGTCCTTTGGTGTGGTGAATCTGCTCATTTTCAACATTAAGTTTCCCCCACAAATGGGTTTATTGGTCCCCCCTTCCCTTTTCTCTCTGACCTCCTCTGGCCCACTCCACGTACATTGCAGTTGGCTAGGTGGTTTGCAGAGAGAGGGATGACCTCCCTCCCTGCCTCCGCTACATCTGGCCTTGTTGTGTTGAACCTCCCAGCTCAGCCCTCAGATAAGCCCCAGTGATGGATACATGGTGTCACCATTTAAAGCCCAGCCTATCTATTATAGCACAGCAGCCGTTTCATGTGGTGGCTCTCTGTGTGTGTGTGTGTGTGTGTATGTGTACATATAAATGTATGTGCGCGCTCCTTGGCAGGGAATATGGTTCACACATTGGGTCGGTGGGTGTGTGAGGTGAGTGGGAGGTTTGAGGAGCTCTGACTGGAGGAAAGGGAAATTATTCGTGGGAGTAGAAATCCGACAAGCAGAGATAGAAGTAGAAGACATGGAAGGACAAAGCAAAGAGAGAGAGAAAGCGATATGAAAGTCACGAGAGGGAAAGGACAAAGATGTGTGGGGACGGGAAGAAGTGTTTATCTGCTTCCACACATGTAACTCCGAAGCCCCGGAGGAGCTGCAAGAACTGTGCCAATCAGTTCAACCGGACATTAAATGGAGGGATTGTGTTAAGAAAAATCATCTAGAGAATTTAACACTATAGACCGTAAAGAGCAAATTGAAATAAGATGGTCTTGTCTGCAGAGGATTGTGGCATTGGGTCAACTGCTGTTCTGAAGGGACACCTAAAACACAAATCACAGAGAAGTGAGGCGTTGAGGCCCTTGGTTTTAAAAGTGCTACCATTTGCTGAAGACTTCCAATCAATTACTGGGGTTACATTTTCAAGTATAATTATTTTCATGAATGGCGAATGGTGCAATGACTCTTGGGATAGGAATCCACCTAATGGGGCTTTAGCTTGTCAGGAAAAGGACACGAGTTGTGACACAGCAAAAATCCTCAATATTAGATAGACTTCACAAATGTATCTAATTCATTTACCAGATGCATCTGCAAAGAGAGCAGTTCCTTGTAATTAATAGTTATCATTTCAATATGTGATCGTCCCAGCTCTGCTTTTTACATCTTTCAATATTAATTACGAACATAAAATGTTGTTGTTGGTGCTTCAGTGTTTATGTATGTAGATCAGTGTCTTCCTGTCCCATCAACACACCAAAACTTTGTCATTTCATTATCTAACTAATTTTCAGGGGTAGTTGTTGTACTAATTATGTTTCATGTGAATTTACACGCAAAAAAAAATGCGAGAAACGTAATAGCAGTGTACCAAGTACTAGAAAGTGGCTTCAGATTGACAAGGTGTTTGTGCTTGAGGATGATGTTTACTTTGATAGTCCTCTTTTTGAATGCAGGACTTTTTATTGATTAGATTAGGAGATAATCTATTTCAATAGTTACGTCGGAATTTTTTTTTTTTTTCTACCACGGCATCCAAACAACTGGAGGCAAACACAGATTGCCAATCTTGTCAACAGTGGACACATTTGTTTATGATGAATATGACCACATTAGAGTCATGAATTTCCACTTGTAGTTGCTCATGAGCAACAGATGCCTGTTTCCAGGGGAGACCTGGGACCTGCTGCTGCAGTGCTGCAACTGTGTGAAGTGTAGTAAAAACTTCCAGATTGGTTTTTCCACGTTGATGCACAGTTTCCGCTGTGATCAGAGGTCGCTTTTTGGGGGAAACAGGAGGTTTGTAAAGAGGGGTCAGTCGCTACACATACACACACACACACACACAAACATGCACACGTAGGCCTGGAAGGGAGGAAATGGGGAGGGCACACAGGGACTTTCATACAAATATGTACTCACAAGGGGGTAAACGTCCCTGAGACATGGAAGTGTATATCTTTTTCTGTGTGCGTGTGTGTGGTATCTGTGTGTTCATGGCAAACCCATGTAGTTATGTGCTGGCATGTTTTGAGTATATTAGGCCCGAGTCATGCGGTAAACGCGGCCCTGGAGCTCCATAAAGCCCACTCGTACATATTTTTTATCCCTGAGCTAAATTAGCAAAAACAATGAGTTTCTCCATTGTTTTTCATAATGAGTTGATTTTCAGAGCAGGGCTCACGTTGTTTTGTTTTTTTTTTTTTGTTTTTTTTTACCGTGTTGTTGGATGGGACCAGAAATACAATTAAAGTCATTGTTTCATTAGAGTATACTGCCTGTGAGCAGGAATTAAAACCAGGACAACACAGTTACACTACTGTGCTGGGTGGGTATGTGCAGCTTTTTCTTGTTTCTTCACACACAAACACACACATACTTAGAAGACTTCCAATCCCCAGCAATTAAAACATAATCAACTTTTCCTCTGTGCTTGTAAACAATCTATCCCACATATCATTTTTCAGTCTTCATATCTGTTTATGCTTCTACGTTCTGGCCGTCCGACCTTTTTGCCGTTATTAGTCGGCATATTTTCTTTCTCTCTTTGTCCCTCTCCATCTGTCTGTTTCTGCTCTCTCTGTCCTTATCGCGGGCTCTTAGTCCCTAACCCGTCTTTAGTCTTTGTGCAGTGTTTTGCATTTGAAAAGACCACCCATGGGTTTGTGGAGGGGCAGACTCAGAGAGGAATTAGTTTAGAATATTAATTGTTTTTCTTTCTGTTTTCCCTCCAGGGAAAACTGCCCACGTTAAGACTGTCGGCCACTTTCATGTTAACCTCTGTTCTGCAAGCTACTGGAGATTTTGGCTGCAGTTTGCACAGACTCATTGAATCACTTTATGTCTTTTTATTTTTTTATTATTTTTTTTTTTATTCATTTTCATTTCCAAATTTCACTGAATAAAATACAGTTCTCAAATTCAGAGATGAAATCCTGATCCTCAACCAGCTCATCCATTATCCATGCTGCTCGTCTGTGAACGGCTATAGGAGGGTTGGACAAGGTTCGAGCCCAGAACTTTTCCTGCCGTAGCGTCTCAGAGCACAGTCACACACCTGTCACCTTAAGCACTTCAAAACACACAATGTGCTAACAAAGTGTCTCGCACAGAGGCGCCAACACTTTTAGAGCAGCAACAACCACAGGGGTGATACGAGGCAGATCTTTTTTATTGGTTTGCTCACTCTCCCTCTCTGTTCTTCCGATGATACTGCTCCTCACAGTTGTGTGTTTGCAAGCTGAGCAGGAAGGCAAACCTGACTGGCAGTGGAAGTGGTTAAAATGGCTTTTATTCGCGGGTTTGCCGACATTTAAAAAAAACTAAACAAAACTGTATACCTCATCATTTTGGTGGGTATTTCAACAGAGGTACATCTGTCTGAAAATATATGTCATTACTTACCACATTTATTCATTTTTTTTCAGTGGCAGTGACTGCATAAGAACCTTCTGTGTATATACTTTGCTGCCAGAGATTTGTCTTTTCGTGCCCTTTTTGGGCATTTTTATTTTGATTATATGAAAATAATCAAAGTCACAAAATCGACTTTCCCTCCTAATTCAAAGGAAAGCACCTGGGCAAAATACAAAAACTAAGAATCAATGTAATCTCTGTGTTTCCGCTTTTAGCTCAGTTTTAAAAGGTCAGAAAGAGCTAGTGATGTAGCATAAACAGGCAGGAACATGTTTTCGTTCCAGGGTGTGACTCCATGTTTGTATTTGTTGACAGTTTGAAAAGACTAACCCATTTTATCTTTCCAAACTGATTGCATTCTGGGAAATTGATTCATTTAAAGTAAAACTAGGCTCTTCGATATTTTCAGAGGTATATTCTCAACCACCTCCACCCTACACCAGGCCAGGTTACTACATCGAGGCCGATGAGATAAACATTTCTTCTCTGACCCACACGGGCCCGCTCATGCCGAGTGTCTGTCAGACTCCGTCTTTCAAACCTCACACTGTTCCAACAATGGTGTGGTCCTTAATTGTCAGCCGTATCAAGCCTGTAACCAGACTACCCGTCTGGAAGGGTATCGGATGGTAATCAGCACAGCAGGCAGCAGTTAATGCTGTCACTCCAGGCCTCTGACGTCACACGCGACATGTCTGCATGATTAGTTTTGGTTCGAATCCAGCTGACCCGCATTGTCGCCCGCGATCAGTGTCCTGCAACTGTCTGCAATGGGACAAACAGTGTTCATTAAGAGTTTCCAATGTTGCAAATTAGATCTATGTGTAGTGACGCAGGAGAATTTGATTCAAAGCAGAGGCTGCAGTCCTGTCTGGAGTCTGGAATTTCACATGTCCTGAACATGGTTATTGTCAGCATAGATTAAGAAAACCTGCCCATGAATGGTCACTTTTTTGTTGCTTCTCACCATGATGCATTTCTTGTGCCAGGAATCAGGCCTTTTATCCAACTGGTGATCCCTGACTTTGACCACTTCATTTCTCCAGCAGGCTTCATTTACAGGTCCACCTGGTAAGCCAAAACCACCTAAATTGAGTTCAAGTCATTAATGTTGCCTTCAGACTGACTTCTATGCCTGTGCCATCAACTTGAGCTCAGTCATTCAGACCTACGCTCCTTCTCGGCCAACCATGCCCTCCAATGAATATCCTCCGGTAAGATCCCTGAAAAACAAGACCATCTCAGTTGAGACTGTTCTCATCTGTGGTTCCGTGACGGTAGATCAAGCTACGCAACATCTCTGTATATTCAAAAAGCTTTTGAAAACCCATCTTTTTCCAAGAGCCCCTCCTCTCCTAAAACCCTAGCATGTCTAACTCGGACTGATGATGCACTTATTCATTTGATCTCCTTGAGTTTAGTTGAAGTACAAATATTTGTAGCATTTAATACTCACACAAATCCCTTAACTGCACTGACACTGAAGTGATGTCACTCACATGTAAATCCCATCCCAAATAAATGTACATGCCAGGCAGACTGGCATGTGTCTGACTCCTGTATAAGTTATAATAAATGAAGGACTAGACCAATGCCAGATATGCATATATTAATAATGTACTTAATGAATCGCTGGTTGTTAGCAAAAAATTGGTTTATTATGTGTATCTACCAGCTTTTATTGCCTGGTGCCCATAAATTATAGAGGCGATACTGCTGTGAATAATTAGACTTCCAGTAAAAACCTCCCGCACGTCTGGTGCACATGTTATCAGAGAAACAAAGAAAACACAAAGGTCGGTTTTTGCAGACATTATTATTAACCGTTTAAAAAGATGGGGATGTATTTGAGCTCTTTTACTGCTGGCAATGCTGAGCATGAGATTGTTGGACAACTCTGTCATCAGTTTATTTTTGCAGAGACGTTGCTCGTTCTTGCGATGTGACGTGAGTCGTCCGCTTGGCTTTCAGCTGTGGAAAACATCCATATGAAACATGTCATCTGTCCTGGGTTTGTTACTACCATTTCTCCCTGTCACGTGAGTTCTGCCGAGACTGATGACTTTTTCAGGCGGGGCGATGCGCTACTTGCTCTTGACCGCAGCCGGCCTTCCCTCCACCTTTTGATGCTCTTCCATCTGTCTGTCCGTCTTGATTACTTGATCTGTATTTCTTTCCTTCATTTCCTTAATGTATGAGACCTGAGCACTTCCCTTAGGGAGCACAGGTTGGTAACCTTCCCGAATGATTTGACTGCTTGAAGAAACACATCATCTAATCCGACCCAATAAAGAAGGTTGCCTCATCAATAAAAGACAATATATAGAATCTACCAGACCAAATTCATCAGGCCCTTTTCATGTTTTTATGTACAGCATCAGTTGTTTTAAAAATCTTTTCATTATAAACAAACAAAGTAATCATTACTCGGCTGTAGCTAGCCTCAATGAAAAGAAGATTTGATAAGAGACCGGGAGAAAAATTAACCTGGAACCGAGGTGCGAAAATAATGATGAACGTTGGCATGCCGAAGGCGGCGATGGAATAAACAAACCTTTACACGGGGGCAGCAGGCTAGTGTGGGCTATAACTTCACAACCAACTAGTTACAAAAACTTTTTATCATCCGATGGCTGTCTTAAATGAACCCTCACTTTTTGCTTGAGTAACTCTTCATGCGGATGAAGCTGTCAGGCCACAGTCCATCAGCATTCAAGCAGCACAAAGTGAGTCTTGGCTTCATCTCGATCTCACCCGTTGGGCTCCTCAACCTTCTATAAATGGAGTATTCGAGAACTGCCTCCAATGAGCATGAAAACATTGTGTCGCCTAACACGTAATCCACATCATAGGAAAATAGTGTTTGGTCCCAAGGCGGTGTGACATCATTCAGCATTTCCCTTCCTCGACCTTTTTCAGATGCCAACTCCATGGACCTGACAGTGAGGGGGGGGGGGGGGGGTCTGCTGCCTTTGGAGCAACTTGTGCCCAGTAATTATATTCAATATTTAATAATTCTGTCTAATAAGAAACAACTGAACGAAGGTGATAGAGTTTTCTGTATGTTGTTGTTGCTTTTTAGTCATTAATCGGTTGTGATGGTTGCAGTTGTGTAACAGATGCTCTGCTTGAAGTGGCACCAAGAACAAATCCACAGCCCCATAATGGAGAAATCATAGCACTGAAAAGTTGCCTCACATTCAGCTCCTCTAAAGTTAAACAGAGCTGTTTGTGTATTGTCATGCACATGTCTGAAGTCTGCACAACTTTGTCGTTTCAGTGTCTCTAGATGTCATGCTTTAACTCTTGTTCACTTTCATTTGGGAATATTACGCCATCTGCATATTCCACGAATCATGTAAAGTTAATCTTATTTATGGAACTCCAATCTCTTTTCAATCACAACTTTGTTCAGTCTTTACAGATAGACCCTTGAGTGCTTATGGAATACTGTCTGTGCTGGTGCGAGTGTGAATGTTAGAAACGGGGGGGGGGGGGGGGGGGGGGGGGTAACAGATGAAGTCCGACTAACACAGTCATGACTTCTGCAGCTAGGAAAGCAGAACCTGAGTCAGAACAATCCCTCTCATGCTAATCTTGAAAATATTTGCCATGAAATGACAGTGACGTGCCGATGAAATGGCCTCACGGCAACAATCTTTCTGGTTTGACCCTGGGCCTGTGTGGGTTTCCTGCAGGGATCAGGGATTACCCGAGACCTCACCCACAATCAGATGGGATCGGCTCCAGCCCCGTCACAAGCCTTCACTTGTAAGTGGAATAGATAAAAGATGGATAGAGAATGATTATGTAAAATCCTCCATTTTCCAATGTCAGTGTCCTTAAAGTTTACTGTCTCGGTGTCCTTGTCCCCAGGTGGAGCTGCAGTTCAGGGAAGATGTGGGCTCTGTGGTGCGGGTAATTTTTAATCAATGAATTCAGGTTAATTTTACTTACACACATGATGCTGCATAAAGTAGTTTTCAGCAGAGAACAATAGAGAGGCCCCCTTCGTTGTTGTTGTTGTGTGTGTGTGTGTGTGTGTGGGGTGGGGTGGGGGCAGGGGGGAATACAGCATGCTGTGAATAATCATCTTAAAATAATCGTTCTCTTTCCTTTTTGCTTTTTATTGCACGTCAGCAAAGTCATCGTTGCAAATGCCAACAATTTTCGAGTTATCTACTCCTGGTCTGCTGCGTCCACACACTGCTGGCTGTGTGTGTGTGTGTGTGTGTTTGGACAGAGGACACTACAGAGTAGAAGCGCAACCATAAATGATAAAATAGAAAATCAGCATTGCCGCCACAAATAAATCACTGCATGGAAAACAAAGGCTTAATCCCCGGGCTCAGTGGGAGGTGTCAAGTATTTTCAAACAGAAAGTCCAAGTGACATCATGAGTTGCTGCCGAAGTCGAAGTCATTAATTGTGCGACTCCAGTCTGACTTGAGTCGTGCACTTCACGGGTGTGTTCTCAAGGCACATAAAAAAACAAACAAACAAAAAAAAAAAACACAGGAGGTTACTGAAACTGTTACCAGAGGGAGCAACATGCGATCTCATGCCACCCCATGGCACCTCATGGGGAGAAAGATGGAAACAAAGTGAAAAGGCCGAAACGACTTGACTTTTGGTTGACTTTTCCTCGGCGAGTATTTAAGGTGAGATTCGTGAACACCTGCGAACAGCAGTATGGCGGCTAGCCTAGTGATCTGACGTAGACTCATTCTAACTGATTCTAACCGCCAAACAGCAGCCATGTTTGGTATTGTTTGGCCCAGATGAGTCTATGACCGGATGCTCCAACCTGTACAACCCTCCTGACACGAACAAGAATTTGGTTGTCTTGGTAACAATGATAAACACGTGGACTGTACCGGATGCGGTGCCTGAATTTGTCGCCTAACTGTTATTGAGTGATGAATGATGGCCCCGCATCGGAAAGGGTTAGGCGCAAAAAGGAAAAAAAAATTATGAGGTTTAGAAAAACGCGGCGATTTTGGTTGAAATAAATTATTCCTCAGCGCTGATGACCGATGTTGTCGCGGTTACAACGGTAACAACGCTGTTAACTCCGCGGAACTGTCACGAACAATTGGCACCACCATAAGCTGCAGCTTTCACGTGGGAATCGAACTCCCTCTTGCGTCATGTTCCTGTGTTTTGTTGATCCACCCGTCCACCACAACCTCCTGGAGTCGTGGACTTTGACTCTCTATAAAGTATGTCGCCGCACTTTCCCCTTCGCTCCTGTCATCGTCGCGACGACCCCTGGATGTCGCCCAACAACAAAACCGAACTATGGAGTCAGAACGAGCTGCTGAAGGATGACCAATGGTCTGATTCTTTACGGGACAAACCTCGTACTCGAAAAGTTGGAATAAACAATCTTCAGGGGACATTTTTGTTTGGATGATTTATTGATCAATAAATTGATCGTTTAAGCTCTGGATAAACCATCGAATTGAATTCTCGATAGCAGTGAACTTTGAGTCAACGCTGAAGGCATGTTAATTCGCTGCCTTGTGCGCTGGATTGCATTAGATTGTGTGTGTATGTAATTGCATCCATATCTGTTCATACTGTTTATATTCCAAGTATCTGCTTTCAAAAACTAATAAAAACAGTCTGACCTGCGATTTGAGTTTGGCTGTTTTGCATTTTGAGTTAAAGCTCTGGGTTTTAGCAGCCAGTCCGATGATAAAATATGAAAACATCGAGTTGTGTTTTTATGCGTTGGCTTCACAGCTGTAGTTAAAAGTCCACGTTGGATTCTAGTTTAGCATTTTGGGGTTGAATCTATGAATCCCTCCCCCCCCCCCCCCCCCCGTTGGTAGATTATCAAAGCGAGACATGTCAACCCCATTTTTTTTCCTGCATTGAAATAAATTCTAATTATTTTCAGTAGTTTTATAGCACTCTCTATATTGAGTGCCCCCCATCCAGGTCCCCCAGAGCCCCCAAAACCCCCTGCTGATACCAGCTGATGGGCGGAGAGGCAGGAAGAAAATAAAAGCAGGGGGAAAAAAACAGGGCTTCTGGGAAAACAAACACTCTCCTGCATCTCTGCAGTGTTCTCTTAACCCTTTCTCCGATTCTGGCTTGAGGAAAATCCGTGTGAAGGAGCTCATGCTGCATAACTGAATGATAAATAGCAAAGTTTCTTTTTTAATAGCATTTTCTTTTTTTTTATTGCAAATACATATACAAAAGGTTCTTTGAAGACGGTACAAATACATGGCAAGATCGCAGAAGTAACGAAGGAATATTGGAAATCAGTTCTTTGATATTGAGAGATAAGGGAAGTGAAGTTTGCAGAGCGCACGAAAAGGACAGTCCCTCTGGTGATCGCACGAAGGAAATAACAAAAAAAAAAAACAAATAAACAAAAACTGTAAAACTCTTGTAACTGAGATAATATTTTCCAGTTTTTTTCAGCCATAGTTTGAAGTCGAACAAAAGGTAATTCACAAATAACAAATAATCCGCACACTTTTTGTTAGATAGCTCCCACCCCAGATCCTCAGAAAAATGCAAATACATACTTAAAAAAAGACATTTAGATAAGATAAATAAACACAAAAAGACGATTACAGCGTGTACCAATTTGTCTAAGTACCCCCTGGGTTTAAAATCAAAATTTAAAAAAAAGGGGAAATTATATGCCGTCTAAATTGCAAGGAGGACAATTCATTACTTATAAGAATAATATGCAAAATAATTACTTTGAAATAAAATTAGAGTTAATAAATAAATTAAGTTTTCGAACTGGATTTTGACCTGGAGGGGAGGAAGGGTTGAGGACACCAGCACAGTGGGAAGACTGCAGGGGGACACCCAAGGGGTCAAAGGTGACTTCCTGTAGCTGTCAAACACAAGCTGTTAGACGGTAAGTGTAATCTCAGCTGTGGCTATTGCGTACAAACACACACACACACATACACGCACGCACGCACACACACACGAAGATTAAAAAAAAAAAAAAAAAAGTTTCAAAATCCAAGGCACGGATGGTTGGAAAGGGGCTGCAGTCTCCCCCCATTAAGACGAGAGAACATTGTGAAACCACATCTCTCTTCTCTTTCTTTGTATTGCCTAATAGCTTCCCCGATGATTATGACACATAATAACAACAAAAAAAGGAACAAATTCAATCAATATCAGTTTAAATACAAACCATACTTGTTGAATGGCACAGGAAGGAGTAAGTGACAACAAAACAAACATGGCATTAAACAGAAAACCAGATATCGCACTATGACCATGTGTTGTTAGCTGCTGAACTGGTTACAATATAAAGCTTTTGGTTTTATATCTACAGGTACAAATAATTACCCTAACTGCCCCTCCCCTACCCCACCCCCACCCACCCCCGACGGGTTACAAACTGCCAGCATATGAAGAGGGAGAAAAAAAAAAAAAATCCAAAACAAACATACACAGTACCTACTGAAATATCAACAATCAATAAGTCCTCACAGAGGATTTTCTTAAGTCTTTTCATCTCTCTAAAAATATAGATATAGTTTCTATCATGGTACAATAGTAAGGCACGATGTGAGCCAATTACAAGTCCAGCTCTCCTCTTCTTTGAATTCAAGTGTCTGATTCAGGGGAACTTGCCCTGGAGTAAAGTGTTCTGGAGAATATGTGTGTGCATGTGAGTGTGTGTGTCTGTGTGTGTGTGTTGTCTCTCAGGCTGCCGGCCAGCTCAGGGTCTTGTGAGCTGGGTGTAAACCGGAGCCTGCTCCCAGTGCTGTGGGCTGCTCTGGGGGATGGACGGCACCCCCGTGTTGTCGGCTATGGGCGTGTACATGGGCCTCTGGCTGGGGCTGCTCATGTAGCTGAAAGTTGAGTACAGCCCCGAGCCCTGCCCCGCCCCCGCGTGGCTGTAGTAGGAGGCGGTGGTGCTGCCCCCCTGGTGGTCGGAGTACTCGTACTGCTGCGCCCTGGAGATGGCCGGGTAGGAGGAAGGGGGGGGGCTGTAGTGCTGCAGGTTGAAGGGGCTGTAGGCGATGTGCTGAGGAGAGCCCTGCTGCTCGCTGTAGTGGCTTGGACTCAGTTGTTCGGTCTTGATCTGGGTCCTGTGCTGGGCCTGAGCCGCCTCTGAGCCGCCGCTGCTCCCCAGGGTGGTCAGGGTGTGCTGCTGCTGCTGCTGCTGCTGCTGCTGTCCCTGCTGGGTCTGGCTTTTAGCCATCCAGGCGGTGGCTCCCCCCGCCTGCGGGCTGACTGGGGCTCCACTGCTGATGCTGTAGCTGCCTGTGTAGGTCACTGGCGTGGCGTTACCAGGGACACCTGGGTGCCCGTTTGGCGGGAGGTACTGGTCGAACTCGTTGACATCAAAGGTCTCGATGTGGGAGATGACATCACTGCTGAGCTCACCAATGTCCACATCACGGAAATCGATGTTGAGCTGGCGCCCTGCTGGGCCATCAGGCAGAGAACGAAGGCCCCCTTCACGCTTTAGGTCCATCTTGCCTGAGCTGACATCAGTCTTTGGGGTGGTGGGAGGAGTGGGGGGCCCCTGGGAGCCTGCAAATGAAATAAAACAAATTACAAGACAGTTAGTTATTGCTCTGTAGCTTATCTAATACAACATTTGAACGTTGCAATTAAACAAATATAAGTTGCAATGATTTCTAGGAATTGAAAACAAAAAATAAAAAATGAAGTAGTGACACAGGCACTAAGTAAAACATGGATCTGCAGAGAGGGCTGCTCACCTGAGTGCTCACCCGGGGAGTGCACCTCTCCCATGCTGGAGGCTGGAGAGTCCGCCTGCTGCAGAGCTTTGAAGATGGCGTTGGGGGAAATGTGGGTCTGCTCGCTGCCGTCCTCCGGCTCGCTCTGGCCGTTCTTCACCGACTTCCTCCGTCTGGGCTGGTACTTGTAGTCTGGGTGATCTTTCTTGTGCTGCACCCGGAGCCGCTCAGCCTCCTCCACGAACGGCCGCTTCTCCCCTTCGTTGAGAAGTCTGCGCGTAAAAAAAAACAACAGAAAACATTCACACACGCTCTGTCTTTCAATGTGCGTCAGTGAAAATCAGATATCCGATGTAAATACGAACGAGAATACCGAATATAAATATAAAGAAGGATGTGCGTTTTTTTATCCGATGTCTCCACATACATTGTATCCTAAACTGCAGCGTTCACTCACCTCCAGAGCTTCCCCAGGGTTTTGCTGAGCTCCGCGTTGTGCAGATGCGGGTACTGATCCGCCAGCTTCCTCCGCGCAGCCTGAGCCCAGACCATGAAGGCGTTCATCGGTCTCTTCACGTGAGGCTTGTTCTTTGTAGATCCGTTAACGCGCACCGGCATGGGCACCAGGGTCCAGTCGTAGCCCTTGAGCACCTGGGACACGGCTTCGCGGATACAAGCGGGAAACTTATCGTCCTCGTCCTTCTTGAAGTCGCCCAGGGTCCCGTCCGCTCGGAGCAGCCCGTTCTCCGTCGGCCGGGTGTTCTCGGTGTCGGAGCCAGAGCCGGACGGGCACGGGGAGCCCGCGGAGTCCTCGGACATACTCGGGCTCGGGGCGTCTGAGAGACACTTGTCTTGTTCCTCCGTCATCTTCAGGTAAGGATCGAGGAGATTCATACGAAAAACTGTTTGGTGCCAAATTACGCGTGAAACGGGGCAGGTATAACTGTGATCGCGCAAGAGGAAAAGGTCGGTGAAAGTGACTTTACCTTACCGGGACGAGTACGAGCAAAGACTTTGGGAGAAAACTGCAGAGAAAACGGCAACCTCTTTCTCTGTCTTTCTCAGCTCCGGTGCGTAAAACCGATTTGGAGAGCGAGTGTCTTTACGCACGATCTTCTTACAGACTTCCCGGGGCGAGCGCGGGTTTCTGCAAAAGGATCCGCACTTGAAATGGCAAAAAAAAAATAAGCCAGTTGGTGAGAGTTTGCTCTGGACTCTGCAGCATGAAACGGTAAAATGCTCCTTTCTGGTCTCCAAGTACAATCCCCAGGACGCGCGAGTGCTTTGAACTGCGGACGTTTTGCATGCGGACTTATAACAGCGTTACCATGCTGGACAGGAAAGCCCGCACCTGATTGGCTGGCAACATGTGACGCCAAAGTGAAGGAATTTGATCCCATTACCACCACCCCCTCCTCCTGCCCTCCTTCCCCCCTCCCCCTGACCAGCATAGAAAACACACACACACGCACGGACACACACACTACTCTCCAGCCAGCACATACAATATACTGTTTAATTCTGCTCTATTTTCCTATAGATATTGTCAGAGCTGTACAGGGAAAGAGTGATTTTCCACATTTAATCTCTCTCTATCTATATATATCTATCTATCTATATAGATAGATATATATTTAAATATAACTCTGACCAAAGGGAGTTATTCATATTATGAAGGAAAAGCACAAAAAGAGAAAAAAATCACAGTGACAAGAAAAAGAGAGATGAAACCACAAGAAAGATTAACAGTAAAAATTTGTAACTTGTTAGATTTAAAACTAAACAGAGATTGAAAGTTTCTCTTTCTACTTTAAAACATGTTGAGTCTTTCTCCACACTCGAGGTTACAGGTACGCGAAGCGGTCAATAGGGGGAGACATCAGTCTGGAAACCCTGCAAAGCTCCCTGCCTCACTTCTTACTGAGAGCAGGAGCTGTGGGTGGAGGAAGAGGAGGAGGAGGTGGAGGGGGGGGGGGGGGCTCAGGGAGCTCCGTCAGACTGCTGCAGTGCAACAGTTGCTGTCAGACATCAGCTTCTGATTTGTATCGCTCATCTCATTTCCAACAACAGAGCAATAATCCAAAGGCAGATTCTATTCAATTTGCTGACTGCTGAGATTCTGGCCTCACCTTTCTTTTCCCCTTTTTTCTCTTTCTTTTTCAACCAAATGAAGTGTTCTCAGTTTTCAGACTCGTGTTGGACTGCTTAATGACTTTATATCCATTTTGGAATTATGCAGATATTTGAAACTTTACCTCCAAATACGTCTGCAGCGCAGACACACCCAGTCTTGTCGATGTGCTTTTCATTTGTGCTAAAGACTTTTGCTTTATCTGGTATCAGTTCAAAGAGAACCACAGTTTAGTTCTCTACTTTATACAAATCTACAAATGATTTAAGAAAGGAGCATCCCACGTGTGCAGTTTTGTCTGCCACTGGCGAAAGAAGTATCCAAATCCTTCATTGTAAAAGTACCTTTGCAACCATTGATAAATACCCCATTACAATTTTTAAATGCACTTTTATAGCCAACAGTTAGGTTAAGTACGAACAATAAAATGTTAAATTGCTCATTATACATCAGATTGAACCATTTCAGAGAATATGGCGTTATTGTCTAATGTCTTTAATGGTGTGGCTGATCAAGGCCACGCTACTTTTATCTCCTTTTTACAGTTGAAGCCGTAAAAAAATACACTTATTTTATAAGGCAATGTCATATGTTTTAAATGTTAAATCTTAGCTTGGAAAGTCCGCAGAGGGCCTGACTGTTAATATGGTGGAAATGGAGAGAAGTAGCAGAAAGTGACAGATAATGGAAAAATAAGTCACAGCTGTCAATTGTATCAATGTGTATCATGTATGAAATTCTCCATGAACACACACACACACACACATTCTTTGTTCCTCCTCTCCAGACAAACACGGTGCGTCTCTGCACTGTGTTGGTTGGTTTCTGGGACGCGAAGTGCTCTGCTGTGGTCACTGATGGTAACCTGCTTGGGTCCGCCCCCTTTGATTGTTTATTATGCTTTGTGGAGATGTGGAAATGTAAATCTCAGTTCAGGCTAATGTGGACAACATGTGCTACCTGAAGTCACTTTTAATAGCTCACAGATGTCAGGTAGACCTAATTTCACTGCTGCTAGCTGCACACAGACACTGACCGCCGCGGATACAAATCCTTTTCTCTTTCTTCCTGCTTCTCTTAGAGTTCAACAGAGAAAGTGTCACTCTCTGGTTGTTGTAATGTTGCTGTTTCATGCTTGCATTCAGTCAGACTTCGCAAGTTCTGAATCACTCAGTAATTCTTTTGCTCCCTGACCAATTAGGCCTGTGGTTCCAAAACACTAAAGCCTAACATCACCGACTCTGCTCCCCTGCAAGTTTATTTACATGAGACATGCTTATTTAAGATACTCACTTTGAACACAAATAGAAGGGAGCAGTTTTGCTCTGCGTTAATAGCTCATGGGACGCTGCTGCGGTCGCATGCGCGCTATGTGTCGTTACACAAGGCCACTAAAACACAACCGTGTTTGCTTGCAGAGCAACGCAGGCGTGAACGCATTGACTCACAGAGCCGTGGCACGGGGATGGAAAACATGGCGCCGCTGTTGACAGAGCAAATATGGCTAATAGAGGTCTGCAAAGAGGCGAAGAAGAATGAGGGAGGAGAAGGCAAAAGGAGGGAAATCAAGAAGCAGAGAAAGGAAATAGACCGATGCATGATTGTTTCTACAATTAGTAGAAAACAAGAGATTGAACCATGCCGCTGTATTTTGGTGGTGAGGATCAGCTGCTCCGTTGTCACCTGGCACTTCTCAGACACACGGAAGATGTGACATCCACGCCTACATGACATCTTGTCAAAATGTATGAAAATAAAAAAAAATAAAAATAAAGAGGAAAAAGAAACACAAAACATATGGCTGAACACACTTGAATACACCCCTCCACCCCCACATGTCACACCAGAAAGTAAGACTGGAAGAAGTTATTCTTAAAACAACTGTTTGATAATAAATTCAGTTTGCTAAAACCCTCCAAAGTGAATTTCTCGTTTCAAATTGGAAACTTTCTTCCCTGGTTCGACTGCTTTCAAGCAAGTTTTCATTTCGCAGGGCAGCACGGTTTCTTGGAGATCTGTCTGTGGTTTCGAAGCGACTGCAGGGTGACAGCTTCGACCGTGCTGTAGCCAAAGGCACTGAGTGCAGAGAGCAGGCAGGCAGGCAGGCAGGCACGCCGGCAGGCAGGCAGGGCCAGGCCTTGGGAAACTTCTCATCTTGACTTGGAGCTACAGCGTAAAAAATCTGAGCAAACAGTCGGAGTCAACTGCTAAACTTCTGTCAGCTTTTCTTCTGGGAGTCCCGTCGGCCCTGCTTTGCCTTCGTATGGGGGTAAGAAATACGTCTTCATATTTACTAATTTAAAGGGGCAGCATTTGACATTTTCAATATTGTGAAATGAATCATTGGGTGAAATGCGAACGCAACCGAAGGAAATAATTATTGGGTGAGTCGGTCGCTTCTGTGTTTTTGGAGAGACCATGCTGCATTCAAACTCTGTTGGGAGAAGGAAGAAGAGTTGACACGCATGTTTAGGTGAACTGGTGACTCTAAATTGTCTGCAGGTCTGAGTGTGAATGTGAATGGTCGTTGGTCCGTCTGTCTCTGCGTGTTGGTCCTGTGATGGACTGACGGCCTGTCCAGGGTGAACCCCCCCATGACCAGGAAACAGATAAGCAGTTGAAGATGAATGAATGAATGAGTGGACCTAAGTGCAGCACTTCATTCTCTTACTCTTGGCTCTGAAGCTCAGCATTGAGGTATTGCAGGTTAGAACACGTAAGTTGATTTAATCGAGGGGAAACTCTATTGGATGCAAAAAGAAGTCAGATTGTATTGAAGCCTATGGGAAAATACCCCTAATTCTCAGTTGATGTGTTAGCTCAGTAAACATTTTCCTATATATATATATATATATATATAAAAGATGGAGAGAATCTGTGGGCAAGCATCTCATCTTTGGGTGCCTGCAGCCTGCAGGCCGGTGTGAAGTGGCATTCTCAGAAGATTCAGAGTGATTAATGGGTGCCCTGAGCCTGTGCGTGGCTTTTCCACTCTGATCTGAGCGTCTGGGCACCGGGTGTCTGTTGACTGAACGTCATTCTACTTCTCATGCTGTTTAAACAACACTTAGCAAAGACCCAGGAAACTCCAGAGGAGGATCGCTGTCTACCATCCATCACTGGCTCAGACCCCTGCTGCCTGCCTCTTTATCCTTCAGTTTATTCTTTTTCACTTTCCCCGTTTTTTTTTTTTTTTGTGCTTTCGAAAGCAAAAACCTAGGCTGAAAATCATCCCAGATCCTCCTGTGCAAAAGTTAGAGAGTCAACACTCTCCTTCAGACTAAATCCCGGAGAAAGCTAATCTGAGCACTTTATGCCCGTGGACACATTTCCCAGCGATCTGAGTTGTTGCTGATTAAAACATGTGCATTAGCCGATCGTACCACGCGCTACGAGAGGTTGGAAAAGCGAGAGGAAACCCAATCTACTCAGGCAGAGTCGAAAAAGCCGCAGAGGAGTACTGTTTCCCTCCGAAGATATGGCTTGTGCAAACAGCCCTCGCTTTAACAATAACAATGGTCTCACCCAGCCAGGCCAAGCTAACTAATGACAGATCCACACCTTAATGCTGAGCAGTTGTTTGGGTTTAGGCGAAGGCAGTATGTGAGTGTGTGTGTGAGGCCTTTTTTTATTTTTTTTTTTTTTTGGTGGGGGGGGGGTTAGAATGGCAGTTGTCAGCGGATGGCTCGTGCCACTGGAAAACTCCCTCCTTCCCTCCTTCCTCCCCTGGACAGAGAGCAGCACCCATGATTCGGGTGGATCGAGGGAGAAAACCTCTGACGCAGCGAAACGCTACTCTGTGCAGCGTGGGGCGTCCAACTATAACGCAGCACATTTTTGCTGCTTATTGAATTGTGCAGGAGGCAGGATGGGGGCGGTGAAGGAGGGAAGGGGGGGCTGCATACATCTCGTTCTTTGGTTCCCTCTCTTTTGTAACAGTCACGGCTTGTGTCTTGGCCAACAGCTCCATTTCCTCTGTGGGTCCATCTGCAGTTGTGGTTCACAGTGACTGGTGCCTCACAGGTTGTTGATGTTTTTGGGGCTTTACTTGGTGACACGAGGAGGCAGATTTAATCTTATGTACGTCGCAGCTTCAGCCCAGGCATCTCTGTCCTGGAAAGATGCCTCAAACAGAACAAATTGCGGCTGAAACACAGAAAGAATGCATGCATTTCATTGGTTGTCAGGAAAGATCCTTAAAATGTGTTTTTTTTCTGTTATGAAAATAGAGTACACGTCAAAAGTTTACACAACAAAAGTCAAAAGACACAATATTTCTATTGATTTGAATGGGAAAGTGTGTCCAAACTTGGTGGACTGGCATTGTATGTATATTAAGGATTAAGGATACGAAGGATTGGTTATGCGTGTCCTTGGGAACTAAGATGCGACAGTAAGGCCAGAAAAGAAGGTTTGCCGCAGTGTTTCATTCACCACAGCCATGTCTATTTCACCACCATCGTTTTTTTTTTTTTTTTCTTTTCTTTTCTTTTCTTCGTCTTCTTCTTTGACCTCAACATTAACATTATGGTGACTTCCTCAAGAGTCGCCATGGTCTCTGTTTACGTCACTAACCAGAAAGTGCATGCGGATTTGGTCGGGCCCATCAACAAGCGAATGGCGCACTCCCCGGCGCCGCCACTGCCGCTGCTCCATGTCACTCGCTCTCTCCCTCTCCCTCTCTCACTCTCTCACTCTCTCACTCACACACACACAAGCACTGAGAACATCTTGCATGCCTGCTTACTTTTGTGTGAAGTATAAAAATAATGGATGGGTCCTTTTTTTTTTTTTTTTTCAAACATTTGATTGAAAGTGGTTCATGTCTTGGTCTGTGGTTTACATCGTGTAAAAATGGAGGGGGATACTATGTTTTTATTCAGGAATGATTAGGCCTATTTCTGCTCCCAACTGGCTGTAGTTTTCGTGTCTCAGCTGGCGTGTATATATATCTCCCATAAATGGGAAAACTGCATCTAATTGTCCATAATTGAAAGTGACAGATGAAATGGATTCAGGTGAGATACATAAAATTAAAGAAGTCCAAAAACGCACATATCCATCCCACAAAGTTTTGCGGCAATGTGTGAATGTGATGATTATTCGAACAGCTGCTTCCTCACGTTTGAATGGAGGCACGTCACTGCTGTCACTCCTCTAGTTTTGTGGTCCTATGGCAAACCTCCATTCTTCCTGCACAGTCACTCTGCTCAGAAACACAGTCATGGACTTAATGAAACAGTGATGATATCTCGGTGCTTTGGCTGGCTCGCTTCAGCCGCGTCCCTCCACTCAAACTTCCATCCTGCTTTAACCGCAGCCATCCGGATTAAAGGAGCGCTCTTGGAGGAAGGTACACTTTAGTCCCAGATTTAATAGACATAAATAGTTAAAGCCAAAGTTGCTACATAGAAAAGCCAACTGGCAAAGGGCGATAGGAATAAAGTTGTCCCAGTGTCTCAGCAGGCATCTATCAAGAAAAGTAACCTCGTGCTGCCGAACGCTTTTTTCGCCTTTCACATTTCACAACAGTGTTGTGCTTCTTCGTCTTATCAGTAACCATAGGTATAATTTCTGAAATTATTTTAAAAGGTTGTTTGGACACACTCCTGTTACTGCCTTCAGACACATGCCGTTTGTCCATAGGACCCTCTAACACACCTAAAAACCGAGTCGCATTAATCACTGCAGGTTTTGTACAACTTGTCATTGTGCTCAGTGGTGTGTCATAAGCATCAAACGATGCAACATGTGTATAGGTGGGATCTGCTAGTTTATAGCCATGCAGGTTTGTGAGGCCTTTTGTAGCCCCATTTAAGATAAATGTTAACACCAGTGAGGCAACATTGTAACGATTACAATCAGAGCCAGCAGATGATTAGCAGTTTAA
This sequence comes from Echeneis naucrates, assembly GCF_900963305.1. Classification (NCBI taxonomy): domain Eukaryota; kingdom Metazoa; phylum Chordata; class Actinopteri; order Carangiformes; family Echeneidae; genus Echeneis; species Echeneis naucrates. Next base: position 12,936,969 of record NC_042529.1, on the reverse strand, counting down.
GTGTTTGGCATGTTAACCATGCTAGTTAAAATAACATAGCACCAAACATGAATTACAACGAAGGATGATGTAAATGTCAGAATTCACCCCTGCAGGGGATTAAAGGAGCAAGGGATATTAAAATTTGCTACATTGCCAACTAGTCTAGAAGAAACATTTCATCCTGAAGCTCCATTAACTCACAAAGAAATGCTTCTCTTGACTGGTTGCAAAACCAAAAATAGCCCTTGAAAGTTCTAGAAAAATCTAAATTCATCTCCATGTTTGCCATTTAATGTTGTCCAGAGTCTGAAGTGGGGAAATGAACATCCAGACAACATGGCAGGCATGGCTCAAAATCGAATTATCATCCACTGCTTGCTGTTTCCAGCTGATTTCAAAATCAAATCTGGCTTCTTTGTAATGATGCTGAAGAAAATGAAGGACAGCCGTTGGGGGAAAAATTGGAATCAACTGGAAAAGAGCTGACTTTTTTATGGCGCTTGTAAAGTGGGCAGTGTCCATGCACAACAGTGCTTCAGCCAACATCTGCAGTAGCAGAAAGTGTGAGCAGCGAGTTGGAAACTTTTTTTCACAATGTCTTCCTCAATAGAAATCCAGCCGATCATGTAATAATAATAATACATCTCCAAGGATTTCACCTGTGAGGCCTTTTTCAGGTGGCTTTCCATAAACCAATCTCCTGTCTTAGACTTAAGTCAGCATTTCTCCGAGATTCACCAAAGATCAGTGTCGACTTTCCTGTCTCACATGCAAAGCAGGGGAGATGGCGTGGAACGAGAGAAGAAGGAAGTTGACTGTAACCGCTGCGGTGAACATCGATCTGATTGGAGCCAGGCTTTCATAGCACGGATAGCATGTAGAGATGTGCATGCTTGTCTTATGTACTCCAGTCATGTGACCTCTTCGTGGAACTTGGGATCATTGCTGAGGATGGCAGATGTGAGTGCATCTCTCAACCACAAACAAAATATTCCAGTGCTGTTTTTTCTATAGTTCAGTCTGGTTTTGATAGGGGCAACGTCAGTAAGTCTGTTTTCTGACACACAAGAAACATCCACCTTATTATCTTGTTAATGGTTACAAATTTTTCTTTATTGAAACTATAATAATGTAGCAGCATGGCAGGCTTTTATGAAACATTTGAACAACAACAAGAAAGTATGCCAGCTTCATATTATATTAATTCCATGTGCTGTCCAAGAAAACAGTCCCCACAAATCATCCCGCTTATTATGTTGTTGACTAAACCTTGAGATTGTCATGAACACTGGTTTCACCACTTACCATGCTCCTCCCAAAACTCAGTTCTCAGTTCTGCTTTGCTTTGTAGCTTTAGAACACTGGATTTTATTACTGATGTGCTGTTTCTGCTTGCTTCATGTTCATCCCATCATCCATCGACATTACCAGGTCTGGACCACAGGTAGGTAATTGTGAAGGGCCATTTTAAAAATATTTTCACCTCTCCTCAGGGATGACAGGCGGCCAACCCAGCCATTAGTTTGAATTCAATTTGATCGTGGCATTCTGCTTTGTTTTCAAAAAATTTGGGGCCATTTTATGCCGGTGGAGTGGGGGATTGACACAGAAGACATGGCTGGTAGGGAGTTCAGCTGGCAAAATTATGGGCAGAGCTTAGTATGTCCACATGTTAAACAATCTAACAATCCAGAGTAATCCTTTATTATTATTATTAGTTTTACATATTTGCTTTATTGTCTCGGAGCATCAATTAAAAACCATCAACTTGTTAGGAAAGTGTTGACTGCTTTGTTTAGAATTGGATCCATTTTCCCATAGACTTCAGTAGATGCAGGTTTAAGAAACGTCAACATTGGCTTCACTTTTCAATCCCAGAGTCTTCATCCATTTTATATATAATATTTAATATGAACTTCTTACAAAAACTTAGGATTCTGTGTCACCTCAGTGTTACTGGCCTATAACGAATATTAGAATTCGCAGAATTTTTTATTTTTAATCAGTATGTTCCTCTTTTGTGGCACGTTATTTTATGCAGACCGCATGCACGTTGTAGGTCCCTTTTTTCCAACTGGCCCTGAAGGTCACACACAGTAACAAGTTGGCTGTAATCTTTAAATAGGCAGCAGGTGTGCGACACAGGCGAGGAAGTGGAGGCAGAAGGAGAGGAATGACCTCTGCCGGTCTTCGGTCCACATGGAAGAGCCAAACCCGGTTTCTGTTCTTCGGTGAGTACTCCAGCCTGGATTGGCATGCTGCATCTTTAAAAAAAAAAAAAAAAAAAAAAACCCTCACAATGTTAAATTCATTGCCGTGTGGTCTGTTTTTGTTAAAAATCAAACTTCGTCGCGTTTTTATTTTGCATTTCATTTCACAGCATGTGCAGCAGGTGCACATATGTACGAATGTGCTTCATTTAGCTAATCGTGTCAGTATTTTATTTTTCCTCAAGACAAAAACCACCGCACCCTTTTAACACACTTTTCCCATTTGAACCAATAAACATGTGGTGTGCTGTCGTCCACTTACTGAAACGATGCGAATGCAGGGCTCAGTTGCGTGTGTGTTTGAACAAGCATGAAGCCGAATCATATTCACTTGTTGTGCATTGTGCGTTCAGTGGCACTGGGTCCACTTAAACGGTGTGGTTATTGATGATGTAAAACAAGCCAGCTGTGGTACCATTTCTGGCCCTGATTCGGCACATCTGGACTCATCACCTCATGAGCGCTCGCATTGTCAAAGCCCTCCTCTAGTATCCTGATGGTTTAATTCCAAACTAAGCTTCTCTGAGCAGAGTTCATCTCTCAAAGCTGCGTGTGATTGTCTCCATGATGCTTGAGCCCGGTCGAAATAAGAGTCAGATGGGAGCCAGCAAATCCATTGTCGGGACTCACTTGTTACCTCTGCTTTACCCTTTTAAACCAGCTATTGCTTTGTGAGGTTTGATTTGAATTTGTCATATTGTCTATGAGGTCATGGCCGGTGGGGCTTTAAAGGAGTATTATGCAGTAAATGATGTGACCATGAGCCTATAACATTACGAAACCCTGCATGTGTTGTGCTCATTGAAACCTGGAGTGAGACCTTATTTAGTTAATCTTAGGACATCAGCTGTGCGACGTTTGTGCAAATAAATGTGGCCAGTTAGATTACTGCTCTCTTAATGAACTGCTCTAGTTCAGACTACTGGCTTAAAAAGTATGCCCTTGGGTTGGGTTTGAATTAAATAAGTCAAATGTCTGGCGCTGTACAGTGTGTGAGCATGCAGTGAGTCGTTTTGCATTCCTCTAAGCAGGACATAAGACTGGCAGTTACAGTGATGCTGACTCAGAATGTCTTTCGAAAAACGTTAAGAAAAAACGACAGCCTAGTCGGGTCTGTTCAGCTCTTCCTCCCATGTTTTCTAACATGAGGGTGGGAGGGTGGGGTCACCCTAGAAAGGTCACCAGTCCATCACAGGGACAACACACAGAGAAAAACAGAGACCAACAACCACTCAGACCTACAGACAATTTAGAGTCACTAATTAACTTAAACAGAGACGGGGAGAACATGAAAACTCCACACAGAAAGGCCTAAGGCCCGGGAACCGAACCCACGATCTTCTCATTGTGGGGCAACACCACTACGCCGCCCCCTCTGGCTTCTGTTGTCTGTATAACATGTGGCCATAGGAAACTGTACAGCCTGATTTCCTGTCATCAACATGTGAAAGCCTTCACAGAGCAGGGATGGCGCGATCAGAGGTAACCCTTTGCTCAGCTTCGTGGTTTTTGTGTGATGAGACATTGAGCTGAAGCCAGAAGCAGAATTTGCTTACCGTGAAGTGCACGTTTTCTCTCCACAACTGATGACAGGAGCTAAGGTCAAGGCAACCATTGTAACACCAAGTGTTTCACAAAGAAAATGACTTAAAGAAAATGTTTGTCCATCTCACGCATATCTGATGGCACAGACATTATTCTATATAAGTCAGTGCGGTCAACTTCACTGGCTCAGGCTTACTGATTACTGCTCTACACGCATGCAATAATTTCCTTACTAGTCAGGTACTGTGACTTTAAGAAGGCACCTGGAACATGACACGTGGCATGACTTGTGATCATTTCTGTGTTTCACCTCATCAGTTCTTACTCCTTTGTGTAGTGAAGCCTCTGTATGACCTTAACGGCCATAAATGCTAATGCTAACAAGAGCAAAACTTACAAAAAGCTCCTTTTTTAAATGATTTCAGTATACCTACCAACTTTCATCTGGTTCAGGAACATTTAAGTCATTATATCCAAGAGGGTCTGGATAAAGATCATTGGCACCTCGTTTGGCAGCTCATTGTGGCAACTACAGCACACACAAAAGACGAGCTGCGTCCAGGACATACGAAGAAACAGAGCCAGTTGACTGTCTGGATGCAGGTTGAAAGGCAGATTCATTAGTCAACAAAGTGTTAGCCAGAAAGTTTGATGAAAATCCTGAAACAAGATACAGTAACTGAAGATAATGATTTTTATTTTTTATTTTTTCCCCCTGTACAGAGCACACAGCTTTCTGCTGGTGAAGTTTATACATTTCACCGTTTCAATTCAACATTCCCACTGGGGCAATTAGATTTTAAGCCAGCGACCATACCCATAATTTAGGCAAATGGGATGAATCCACAGGGTCTTAATTACAGAGGATGGCACAGTCTTCTCTTAAGCTGCTTCAGCTTGTGTCTTAGGTGGAAAAGATGGATGTATTTTTGCATTCAAACATCGCCAAATTCTGCTTTAAAGCCAGGTCCGTAAAACTCAGGAACCATACTAAGCCCTGGTTTGTTCAGTCCTCTGAGCCATGTGCCGAGCTGCTCATCACACCACTGAGGCTCGTAATTAAAAAATCTCCAGTTACTTCTTTCCCACCTCTGCTGACCCTGGCCTTGTGGCTCAACTGTACCCAGGGCCAGTGAGTCTCCTCTGGGGAGCTGCAGGAGGAGCTTGGCCTCTGACGGCGAATGGAGACTGGACAACGTTGGGAAGTAATGGGGATGTTGACTCAAGGGTGACGAGGGTGGGTGGATGTGACCGCTGAAGAAGAACATGCCAGGTAAACACTGCAGTCACGATTGCCAGATTAGCCCTGCTTATGATGCCAGTGTGCAGGCTGCCATGTCGTCTTATACCGCTTTCTGTCTCTGGAGAAAATAGGGCAGGTTTCCTGTTTTTTTTTTTTTTTTTTTTTTTTTTTAATACACAGAAACAAACCGGTGATGGGGGTTGGCTGGAACTTGCTGAAAACGATAATGTGTCTGTCTCCGAGGTTGTTTTTAAAAGCTGCGTCTTGCAGTCAGGAATGCAGGAATGTCCACTGACGTCTTTCTCATCAGGTAGAGAGTAGGAGACGGGCGAAGAAATTGTCGGGAACTGATACTGCGGGGCCGTCTGAGGCTTCAAATATTGCCACTCAGGGGAAAGGTGGATAGACAGAGAAGACGAGGGAGTACCACAAAGAGGAAGAAAAACCTATTTGAATTACACCATGATTGAATAATAGCTTAGTCCTTTGCAGCAAATGACCCAAAGCTAAAGGTACAACTGGCCCCCTGTCACCGGGGTCCTCCTCTTCGAGTACCAGCCCACTGTGGTGAGTGAGTGGTGGAGCAGCAGAAGGCCATACATACAGTGAGCACTCTGTCTATCTCATAGGCTCATTCAGCCGTGCGGTTTGGCAGGTCTGAGCGGCGATGTAGGTGGCTGCGAGTGAAGATATGGAGGCTCGCATGTGCCAAGCTTAAGTATTCAATTTACCTGGGCCTGTAGGCCACGTTACACTTTGAGCCCGTGTGTGGAGGGGGTGCAAGCGTCGACTTATTGAAGCTAATCCCTCGCCTTTAGCCTGCACTTGGCATTGTGTGGTGCCTTATATTTGTCATGCAACTGAAGTTTAAGAGTCTAATAAGGAAGTCTAGGCTTAAGCCTCTGCAAACAGTGCAGAAAAGCACCCGCTATCAGCTGACTGGGTGAGCAGCCAGGAAGATAGCCAGGCTGCTCCGGTAACCCACATGCATACCGACGCAGAGGTATTCCCAAGAGGCGGCCAAGCATATATCAGCACTGTTTAATATCAAAGGCCTTTATTCTGGCATTGGCTGATGTTTGCTTGGAATTAGCACTTTTTAATAAACTCATTTAGTTGCATACATAGTGTTAATGCACAGGAAAAACACCAGCTAAAACCTTTTGACGTCTGTCTGGGGAATTCAGGCTTATAGGAAGCTTAGACTACTTCCCATAAGACAACACAGAGCCATGACGGGTTTTGTAGCACAAATGCCCTTTGTGGGACACACGGAGTGAGCTCTCTTGAAGTCAAGGAGGCAAAATGGTCCTAGAAAAGGTTGTAGCCATTGTGGAAGCTCAGATTTATGTTCTGTACTTTTCTCAAACTAGCAGCAGCACAATGGAAAAAATACAATTCAACTATGATCAGAAAAAGAAAGTTAAAAAATACTGATTGAGATGGAAAGAGGAAATGGCATGGTTTTCCTTTTTAGAAATAAAAATGTTGAACTCCTAAGCAAGTAAATCCAACTTTGATTTGTTTAAAACAGCCACAGGTTTGGTCCCACGGTCCTGATTGATCTGGTTTGACCGGCTGATGCTCTGAGTGACATCTTTACATTGAATACTCTTTTCTACTCCTGCAACAGTTTAAAGTCCTAGGTAAAGGCCAGCTGAATGTTGATATGGTAAGCTGGGAGAGGACAGTGCTAACCACTGCTCCACTGTGCTGCCCATTTTTGTACTGAATGATGATGATGATGATGATAATGAAAGCACAACATAGTTAAGCACCATTCAATGTCTTAGCTGGGATGTCAGCTAAAACATAGGATGTCATCTAGTGGTTTGCTCCTGCAAGTCTGCAAGTTGAAGTGTCTTTGGGCAAGACACTGAACAGCAAAGTGTGTGTGTGTGAGAGAGAGAGAGAGAGAGATAAAAAAGAAAAAGGATGGTATCAATGAAGCCTTTATAGTGGCTGTGAGAGTGGTGATCTGAATTCGAAATGGTCACAAGATTTTCTTAAATAAATGGATTTTTCTATTTATTTTCAGTGTTTACCCTTTTTCCTTCTGAAAATAAAGTGTGAAGCCTATTAAGCTGGGTCTGATTTAGCCTCAGACCCCTGTGTGGCTAGTCGTCCTCTCCTGCCTGTGTACACTGAGGTGGTGCCAGATCCTGGCTGCTCTGCTCTGCGATGTTCTGTTCTGTCCTGTGCTGTGCTGCGATGCCGACTCCTCGCTAGGTGCCAAATGATTTTTATCACTGCAAAAACAGTCTCCTTCCAATCTCAGCCCTCTTAGGAGCATATGAATACACTTTACACTCACACGAAGGAAAACAGGTAACCCGAGACCTGGCTTGGGGCGAGAGCTGAGCCTGCAGGTAAAAGGACTGCAGTGTGTCAGCGTGTGTGCAGTGTGGCATCAAAGTGTGTGTGTGTGTTAGGCTTGTTCACACTCATTGGATGCCTTTTTTATGAACGGAGGCGTGTCTGCACAGTGTATGCGCCTTAATTTGTGTCCTGCACGTACATTTGGCCCAGCTTTTTTTTTTTTTTTTTTTTTTTTTTTTTTTTTTTCCTGTAAATTTCTGTGAATTGGCGAAATGTTGTGGCTCTAATGCCCGACCTGACAGAAAGTTAAATCTTTATTTAAACTTTATTTCTACACAGCTCTGTGTCAACTTGACCTTTTCCAGTGGCGCCTTGTGTCACATTTGCACATGTACCCAGAGCTTCTTCTGTTGGCTTCACCTCAGCAGTCACAATCAAAACATCATGCTCGCACTACAAGTTGTTGAGAGAGAGAGAGGGATGGTTTTACTTTACTTTTTCCAAAATCCTGCTTGAGATGTAAACAATGTTACACACACTCATGCAGCACAATGTTGAACAAAGACATCATGTGCTAACAACAATTCATTCATTCATTCAATCATCCTCTACCGCGTATCCATTTCTGGGTCAGGGGAGTGCTGGAGCCAATCCCAGCTCACACTGGGTACACCCTGGACAGGTTGCCAGTCCATCACAGGGCCAACACAGAGATGAACAACCACTCCCACCTATGGAGAATTTAGAGTCATGCAAACTCTGCGCAGAAAGTCCCTAGGCCTGGGAACCAAACCTACGACCTTCTTGTTGCTCTTGGGCAACAGCGCTAACCACTATGCCGCCGTGCTTCTCTGCTAACAACAAGTAATGATTTATCATTTTTAAACAAAGCTGCAACGCTTGCTCTCTCTTTTTGGATTGATTTAGCAGCAGTAATAAATAACACACAATAATGTAGTTATAAGCAGATGTGTTAATGTAACTGTCACACAGTACAGTATAACTCCTCCTCATATGAGCGACCGTTTAAACTGGTTCATACACTGGGACGAATTTTGTTCTTTTCAATGAGGGATTTTTTTTTTTTTTTTTTTTTTTTTTTTTTTGCATCCCTATCTGTACAAGGCCAACACCGCCCTGCCAACTTTCTTCAATCTGCATGGTCAAACAAATATGGAGGAAAATAAATAAAGGCAGTGTATACATTATGTTATGATTTCAAAGAAATGACACCAGGAAATTAGATTTGTTATTCTGGGGTTGATATTGTCAAAAAAAATTAAAATTCAATATTTATAGTTTAGGGATTCAAGATTTATACAAATTCCAAAAGCATGCAATTCTCAGACTTATGTAGTGAGTGTGTTCATATATATTTTAAAAGAATGAATAAGTAATTATAATATATGATATTGAGGAATTCATATAATATGGCCCCAATAAAGACTTCCTTGCTCTGCTTTGTGGTGTTTTATTGTATTGTTTAGCCAGTGAATATGTTCAAAACAATATTTTTCATATACAGTGACATGTTTGTTTTCTCGTAGTTTATTGGGCTCTAAATGAAGCAGCTGGGACTTCAGATACAGCCCATACATGCTGTATGATCTGAATTCAGGCATGCAAACACATGTGCATTAGCTCGCTCACCTGCCACTGAAAAGAGGCCTGAAATCTGTACAAACGACGTAATCGCAGTTTTACATTCAGCAACGTCATTATCAATCCATAAGTCTTAACAACTTCAGACATTTTTTTTTTTCTCACTCTTATGTTATAGAAGCCAATGTAATCATTTTCAGGGGTGATTTCCATGTTTGTTTTAATCACATATGTGGAAAAGGAGACGTTTTGGAAGGTGGCCATCCCGCTAACATGGAAACTTTACGTTCCTGAAACATTGATCCAGAGTCATGACTACCATCATTCGTACCCCGGAACAAGGCAGGGCAAGGCGTGTCAAAAGCCCACTGCTCATCAGCTTCTGTTTATTTCATTTCAGATTTTATAGATATGTACATAAATCTCCAGTTGTATGTCTCTTTCCCCCCTTCTTTCACTGGGGCTGTTTATTTTAGATTTTTTTTCGAGGAAAAACCTGCAGTGAAATGAAAATAAAGGTAGCATCACACTCATAATATTTGGAGTGGAGCGCAATTTATTTTCCTTTTATTAAATGCTGATTAATATGCAGTGTTGGGGAGACTAATGCTATGGGTTTCATTTCTCCAGTATCCTGTGCTGCGCCGGCTCTGCCTCAGAGGAAGAGCTGGCCACAAACGGGCCAGAGATATGGGAGTCTGGTTTGAATTAAAAAAAAAAAAAAGAAACTCCTTTTCACTGTACTTCTTTTCCTGTCTCCTCTTCTGACAGTGTTTTTTTTTTTTTTTTCTTTTCTTTTTTTCCCTGAACATGTAATTGTGAAGATGAGGTGTATTTTGGGGCTGATGTTAATGTGGATGCCGGGAATGTCCAGACCCTAATTGCTCTGGTTACATTTCTTTTGCCTGGATTCGGGTGTGTGTGTGTCTGTGTGTGTGTGTGTCTGTGTGGATTCCTTCTAATTAACACTGAGCATGTATCATCCTGACAGATGAGGAAGTTGAGCCAGACATTAACAATGCTGCCTCAGCACTGGTACCAGGATCTCAAACCACACTCTTAGTGTATAGAACAGCGTCAAGTTCTTTTTTGCTGCATATATCTGGATCTCAGAGAGCGAAAACTGCATTTACAGAGAATGAATCAAGTAGAAAAGTTTCAGCTCAGCACTCCCTGTTGGGCTGGGGTTATTTATCATGAAAATCCAATGTGTCACAAAGAAAAGATTAGACAAATGTGATGGTCTCTTTCAGTAAAGTAGTACATGAGTGTGTTTTGTATGGAAAATCTGTGTGTTTAGTTATATCTTGACATGCTAGCCCTCCGGTTCGCTCTGTTGTCGTGAGCTCAGCGTCAAGTACATAAACATACAGTGACTTGATCCGTGTTGAGCAGAGTATTTTGCTCTTCACCCTGCTCGTCAGAGGTAACCTGGTCTTGGCCTCCTCATCTAAACATAGTTTGTGACAGTAACCGGTTCCGCAAATATGATTTGCCAGCATTTTGGCAGTTATGTTTTCCAGTAAAAATCTGATATCGGCCTGTCAGTGTCATCCGCCTGCCGTGTGACGAAGATCAGGGTATCACTTTCCTTCCTGTGGATTGTTGAAATCTGAAATACCTGCAAAGAAAACAGCGCAGACACGACTTTCAGTCTGGTATGCAAGTCGGATGCATTTCCAGTCTCATGGGAATGACGCTGAAGAAAGCCAAACATGTAAAAATGCTAAAAACAGCTTTGTTTCATTTAATTGTATCTGTAAAAAAACAAGATTTTTGAAACAGCTTTTCGTGACAACCGCATCGATAATCATTGCAGACTTTCGTTTCCTTCTCATCCTTTTACAGTTGCAGGGAGGCCGAAGCCAAAGCGAGCTGAGATTTGTGGAGGACTCGTAGAATCTGTCAGCCATGGGTTTCTGCAGAACAGTTTTAAAGGCAGTCTCAGGTCTGTATCAAACAGCTAATAACATGTTTATGTTGCGACCTTTTTATTTCTGACCCCTTGTGATCAAATAAACCAAAATGAGTCATGTTAGGATTAAATCGTTATTCTAAATCTTTTGAAGACCTGTGCGGGACTTCAAAAGAGTTTTCAGTTGGGCAATTTAAGCCACATATTTTCACTCCCATTGGCACTCTGAGGGGATTTGTCTCAGCAGCAAACAGAAAATAGACTTTAAAAACTGGGATGAATACAAATGCTGAAACACAAACACGCGACAGACGGTGTTTCTTTGCATACGCACGCGCTTGCATGCGAGGAGGACCTGGTAAGGGAACTATGACTCACATCGGCTGGGTAAGCGACGCAGGTCGGCCCATCACATGAGCGGTTGTCCTGGAACAACGCTGTAACCGTATGAGCCGCTGTTTAAACAGGCCTCTGAGAGATGCCCTCTCATTTCCTGCTGGAAAACCTGATCAATCACAGCTCTCATCACCTTGGAACCGGGTAAGAATCGAGATGTGGGTGGACTGGTTCATGACAGAGTCGGAGGTGACAGTCGGAGAAATGACAGGATTGTGAGGAACCTTTTTTTTTTTAAATGGTGCTTGTGTCTAATGAGGTAGTTGAACATGCGAAATCTCAAACTCAAAATCAAGAAAAAGCAGACTAGACCAAGAAAGTTTTCGAGCGTGAGAGTCAACATTCAAGCACTCGGGCACCTTTTCATGCAGATTATATTTGAGAGTGATGTTGTGAATTAGACTTCAATAGAATAGATTTTATTGAATTGGGCAGAAGGAGAAAATCTCACATGCAATGGTTCAAAACTATAGAACCATAAATTACATCTGGAGGGCAAATGCGTATATTATAAGAAGATGAAAGCAAAGGAAAGGAAAGTAAAAGAGGAAGACGTAAGGAAGAAGCCTGGATTGGAACTGAATTGATGCTGGCTCGAAGGAGTACTCCTTCCCTCCCTCCTCAATTTGTCTCTGTGAGTGTTTTACAAGAGCTAGATGAATTGCAGGAGGTAACATCCATCTATCAATGCAGTGGAGGAATGCTGTGCTCTTAGCGGTTCTCCCTTCACTCCTTCCCCCGGCCGGCCCAACAGTTAAAACAACACATTGTGCCAGCGGGTCTTGATTTCCACTGCTTCAACACCATGTCGTTTTTCAAGCAAGGTCTATCAGAAGCGTTTAGGCTGAACGCAGAGCAGACCCCGGTAGCCAACTTGCCTCTGCCTTCTCTGACTCAGACCGAACTCAGCTCCAATTTGTCCAGACATGGGCCTGTGTGTGTGTGTGTGCGCGCACGTGTGTGTGTGTGTGTGTGAGCGTACTTTGATATACTAGTTTTGTGTAGATGAAGTGCAGCAGAAATCCTTTTATTGTATTTTGGCCTTTTTTTTTTTTTTTTAATACTGGCATGTTGCATCACAACTAAATGGATATCTGGTGATGAAACAAGTAGAAATTCTTCATTTGGATTATAAAATAATAAATAAAATATGCGTGGCATTGTTGAGCAATGCCATTACAAGGGTATTATTGTTAGCTGTCTTGCACCTGACTGAAAAGTCTCCAGATACAGAGCCAAGATAGCAGGCTGCTGCAGAGTTAAGCCAATTGCTCAACTATTTAAAATCAAACAGGAAATGGTGTGCTCTGTCCGGCTCCTTCAGGTCAGAGTGATATTTGGCGACTCCAGGTGACCAAAATCCATCGCAGCGGCGGCTAATGGATGTAAGATGTTGCTATTTTTGCCGGTGATCAAGTAATCTCTGATGCTTCATGAGATCAACACTGGGACGCATAATATAACGCCAGCCACAATCTCACTGGGGATTTAGATCTCCTGAATCATATTGTGGCAGAGACTAGGGGCTATGCCTCTCACCCAGCAGGACTGTGAGCTGTGGGCGTGGTTTTACGTTCCCGGGGCTGTCTGGTGCAAGGTTGTTCCTGTTTCAGTTTCGTCTTGGTGCTGAGGAAGTTCAAACTCGCCTTCATCTGCGTTTTTCCTCATCCTGCAACAATATAGATATATATTTATACATATGCATCCAGAATAGATACATTTACACAACAAGTACGACCATACAATAAAGCAGAGGTGTACACTATGTTGCACTAGTATTGCTCATTTTACCCAAAAGTTTCTTTTGGAGTTTGGCCTCAGTTGATAGCTCTTCTGGTGTTAGAACCATAAATTGCGGCCCCCCCCCCCTCTTTTTTTTTTTTTTTTTAAGCCAAACTGGTTTTTGGGATGCCAGTGCTGACCAGTTAGTCAGTTTTCCACCACTTTGGTCCAGACTTGAATACTCACAAACTCTTGCATGGATTGCCATGAAAATTTTGTAGAGAAATGTGTGGTCTCCAGAGGATAATTCATAATGACCTTTTGTGGTACAATTTGAAATTCAGAACAGAATATTTCTGTACGAATGTTAAAGGAGTTCCCATGCAGCCTCATGCAGGCGTTCATGCTCTTTGAGTTCTTTGGTGATCACCTGGTTATTTCTTCAATCATCTTCGGCTCAAGACTTCAGTTCATTATCACACAATCACACTTTACTCTTTCTGTAACAAGTTCCGTTGCCATGCAACGACTGGCACGGCAGCAGCATCCGCTGGACGTCGGCTCCTTTCCAGCAAGATGCGAGTTACATGACAAAAGGTCAATCCCAAGCGAAGACTGTACTGTAAAATTTGGCTTTAGCTCTACTCTCACAACTCGTGCACTGTAAAACTTGAGGCTGCCAATCTCTTATTAACTCGCCACGTCCTGTTGAGAAGAAAAGAAAAAAAAAAAAAAGGTCTGGAAAAAAAAAATCTGTGAAATGGATCCCCATTATAGCTTCATGTATTATGGCAGACTTTAGTTTTATGAGCTTTTAACAAGTTTCCCAGGGGTTGCAATAATTTCTGTGGTTTATTTTCGGAACATTTACTTCTTTCTTTTCCTTAAATGATTGGTATGGGCCTTTAGCTCTCCGGTCCGCCTTTCCTCCATCTCAATCCAGTTTCACACTCCTTCTTTGGGCTACTTTACTGTAGTTGGATGGCATGTCGGCGAAGCCAACGTCAATCCTCATATTTCCACAATCTCAATTCCAACTCGCCTCTTAAGGTTATTGCTGTTTGATTGACATTCAGTATTTAAAGAGTAATAATAAGCAGGAGAAGCAAGGCGGAACGGTGACAGAGGGCAACGCTTCACACGCTCAGACTGAGCTCCAAACAAGCAACAAGGAAGCTCCCGACCTGTCATATTATTTTTTTTTTCTCTGACTACTTTGTCAGCGGCAACATCTTGTAGGTAGTGTCATGTTCTGGCAACAAAACATTATTCCTCAGTCTCTCTGTCTGGCCGTCGTTTCACAAAGCCTGAAAGATTACCAAAAATCACATCCATATGTGGGAAAACAAGTGAGAGAAAAAGAGGATGGTGTAAAACATAACTTCCACCCTCAGCTGTGCCCACAAGCGCTGCTATGTACGGTGTTTTCCTTTGACCGTACGAATAAATCAGCCCGCTGAGGACATCATCGTCTCACAGCTTGCCATTCTTTCCCATTCTGATATTCCCTGCGTTCATTCCCCCTCCACCCGCTCACACCTTCAGTCTCCGTCCTCCTTATTCTCCATGTTTTTAAATTCCTTCAGCTCCCCTCTGCTGCCCGTCTCTCCATCCATCCACACAGTGCGTCATGTCATTATTGTGTGAGCATAGGCAGTTTGTCTGACAGCCAAAGTGTAATGCTACACCTCTGACCTGGAGGAGTCAGCAGTCTGCATTTTCAGTCAGAGAAACATTTTTTTTTTTTTTTTTTTAGGGGTGCTGTGCTGAGTTTTTCAGAAACCAAATTAGCTGCACGGCTAAGATGAAAACCAAAAGAAGAACTTTTGGTTTTCATCGGCACCTGCTTTTGTTTTAGCTTTAATCTTTGTCTTTTGATGAGAATGCATCTTCAGTCTTCATCATGATTTAACCATGAGGTTTAGCATCATCTGTTTTAGATGAAGTTGGCATTAATTTCAAATTTAAAAATGATAGAAAGATAGAGATCGCAACATTGAGAATATACCCACAACTTCTATGCCTCATTTATGGCTCACAGCTGTTTTTGCCACTTCTTACCTTTTTCAATTCCTAGATAACCACAGCAAACTTTAGCAAGCAGTACTGGCCGAGACATCATTTTAGCTCGAAAGATGAAGATGGTTCTGGTTACACAGTACTACAGTCATAAACTGTTGTTTTGTCAATCACCAAATCAATGCAGTGTGTGATTTTTGGGTTCCATTCAGCTCAGTAAATAAGACTGTATTGTCGTCATGTTATTGTTCAGTGACTGACATTGTAATAAATAAATTTTGTCATCAAAAGAAATGCTATATATAGAACTCTTAGGCCTCATTTCCACCCTGGAAAATGATAATCAACAAATGTTTTTAGTTTTCTTGGACCAAAACTAAAATACTAAAACACTGTGCCCAGCTAAATTATGGCTGTGTATTTATTCCTTGTTAGCTACACAAGCCCAAAAGACATTTGGTTGCTGTCTTCTTTTTTGTCTGTTTTTCCTGCTGGTCCATGTCATGACATCACTCTGTCAACTTGAATTTTGCACAGGAATTCTGCCTTCAAAGATTCATCAACAATATGACTGTCAATTGCTTTATTATGACACCTTTTGGAAGATTTGTGCTGTAGGCATTACCAAAATTGCATAAGACACATATCTGTCCTTCCAGTCTAGATCTTCTACAAAATGACTTAGCAATTCTCATGCAAGCACCCTCCTCCTGGAGTGTTTGTGCATGTTAACCAGCCTTTCAGTCTTTCTCCTGAGGGGGGAGGAATAAAAGAAATGCGGCTGTACTTCTCTGACTCACCTCCTCTGAGGCTTTATCAGAATCTGGAGGGACAGGGTGTGATGCGCTGGTTCTCCATTAGAGTGTGTGTAGTGGGTGCGTGGGTGCCTGCAGGATTCGTGTTCTCAGCACCGCCTCCTGCAGAGCTCTCTGGCTGAGGCCCTTTCGCCTCCCTGCCAATCAGATTTCTCTCATCCAAAGCCAGACAGAGACCCGAGCCAATCAGAGCCCTAATTCATTTCCTGAGAGGAAATGGTGGTGGTAATGGTGCAGTTGTGGGTATCTACTGGCAGCAAGTGCAGGGCAAAGTAAGGGACTATAGTGAACTGATTATTTTTAAGTAACCATTTCTGCACAATGGCCAAAGACTCATGATTCATGTAGCAGTAAGAAATTGCATGGTCTTTATAATAGACTGTTGGGGTTTGCTGAGTCTTTTTGGAGATTATGGCCTGTTCCATTAAGCACACTGTGTTGTGCATTACATAAAAATACCCACAAATGTGGACATGCAGTGCAAATTGCAGTTCTGAGGAAGACTGCGAGGGTTTTGTAAGATCAGCATCATTCTTGATAAACGTCCAGACCCGTTGGCACTGCAGATTGGTGTCCAACACTACATGTTTCAGCTATAAAACACTCCATGATAAATGGCGACCATATAGACTAATTAAAGGTCTTCAATCTTTAGAGTTAACCCCTCCAAACACAGTAAACGTTCTTCGATCGACATGTTTACAGCGGTCCAAAGCAATGACACTTTTGTCATTTTGATCATCTTCAATGCTAATGATAATAATGTGTTGCAAATTTCCGGAGATTTGTTGTGTCATCAAGTAAAACTAAACACTTTGACGACGGCTTGTTCATCTTTAGCTGTCAGGCAATGATTTGGTGGATGGATGAACACACTAAATGAGCACTGTGGGCGTTCATAACTCTCCCCAGTGCTCCTGCAACATAAAGTAGCATACCGACCACAAACATGCGTCAGAAGAAAGAAAAAAGTCTTAATTTTCAAGGAGAGATTGAGTTGCAGCATCTCATCAGTCTTCGTGAATTAACGATCAGAAATCACTCAAAGGGAACGCAGCGAGCTCAAGCTTTCGCAGCACACACATAAAACATGTCCTCAGATTGTTTTTGTTGGCTTTTTCAAACTAATCTCGGTTACACTTATGACATTATACAGTCATGTGATTGGGGGTTACTCATAACGCTCAATGGCTTTCTATCAAATGCACCATCACATGTGCACGCTGCCTGTTACAGAACAGCAGTTCAGAAAAAATATCACAGCGGGTCAATGTAAATGTAGAACCTCCCTCATCTTCCTCTACATAATAGAAATTCACCATGATGGCCATCTCGTTTTTTTTTTTTTTTTTTTTTTTTTTTCGAAACCAGAAGAAACCACATTTGGAGGAGAAGGTGGAGCTGAGGAGGAGTGAGGGCTGGACCTGACCTGATCTGTACTCTATGCTGATTGGGTGGCCTGTTCATTTTCCTTTTAAAGGGGACTGTCATTTGAAGAAATGAGCATTATGTTGTACTGTAGAAGACTTGAAATGAGAGTATGGGGTCGGGAAAACATTTATCAATTTCCCCTAGTTTTCAATACAATCTGACTCTTTAGAGGCCCCATGCTGGTCATCAGATGACCAGCAAGACACTTCGGCATTGGTTTCTCTTTGTGGACCTGGAGTCACATCCATTTTTTTTTAAACGGTCTCAGGTCTCTGCCACTTCTACTCTGCCCCTCTTCTAATGAGACCATCTGCTTTTCTTTGACTACTTGTGTGCATGAACATGAGTGCAGCTTCGAATGCATTCAGCGGAGGAGACAGCGGCAGGCTCACAGGCAGGAACGCTCCTGAACACAGCAGATCGCGCCAAACCTTCCCAGCCAAGATGTAATCGTTTCCAGTTTATACAGTCATTTCTGTCACTTTGTCACCCATTCATTGGCTGCTTTTCTTTCTCTCATTGTCGCCTCCCTCTCTCATGCATCTTATATTGACTTAAATAATTTAATATTAACTAAACCAATATAATGAGTGTGATATCGGCACACAAGTCCAAGTTGTCCATGTGTTGAGGCCCATGTGTCTCTCACTACCACAGTCTGTGCAAACTATTCTGTTAAAAATAACTGTTTTACCATACATTAGGGCACGTTTAGAAAAAATTAAAACATTCAGCATGGATATACTGAATGGGCAATTTCGTATTCTGAGTGTTTCTACATTAGTTCAGGTTTTTAGGGTTTGGCGAACGTTTATTTTTCCTCTCCTGCGGTGAGGACCATATGCTATGGAGCAGCTCCCTTCGGCCCATTTGTGTGGTTCTGTTTCTGTCCCATAAATAAAAGGGGGAAACACAGACTGAAGCAGGCTCTGGCTCTGCTACCAGATGTCTGGGCCTTTTTGGTTTGTTCATTTTCGTGGCTGCAAAGAAATAAAATAGCAAAAAATAACAGGTGACGGGAGAAAAATTCTGATGAATTCAATTCCAGCAATGGTTGGTTATGGCTTTTTTTTTTTTTTTTTCTTTTCCTGCTTCGGTTCTGGACTCGATTGCGAAAGTAAAGCTCTGGTTTGTGGGTCGTCATCTGGAGTGTTCCACAAAACCATGTGGTGGAAGAATGACTAAAATTACCCCCCCCCCCCCCGGCGAGATTCTGGTGCCAAAGCAGGTGTCTGGGCTCTGGTTTCATGGTCTTTTGGGTCTTTTGCACATGTCACATTTTCTGGTCCATTGAGCTCGGTTCTGGATTAAATTCCCGGACCGTGTGCTAGATTAAATTTTGGGACTCCGTCTGGGGTCGCGGTTGCGGGTTGAGTGCTGGGAGGAGATTCTGTCTCGATGTTTTACTCCGCCGAAGTTCTCAGACCTCAGATACATTCACACATTCGTGTCAGGGTGGTTAGATAAGTGAAGGGGGGGAGAAAAAAGAAAAGGAACCTTGAGAGGACCACAGAGAGAAAAGTGGCATACAAATTATGTGGACATGATTCAGCAAGAAAACAAGAGCTGGATGGATGTTGGAGAGGATGGTGAGGAGGAAATGGGGAGAAGGGGTGAGTCAGCAGCTAGATGGAGAAAAAGGGTAAGAAAGTGATGAAGAGGCAAGAGGAGTCAAGATGACGGAAAATCAAACTCGGAGTCCAACAGATGTTCTGTCTAAAGAGAAGAATGTGTGGAAAGAAGTGCAGCGGACTGGAGATGTGCAAACAGGATTATTAGCATAGTGTGCTGGTTCTGAGCGTTAATGACAGCTGAAAAATACCGTCAGCTGAACAAACCGGCGTCTTTACTCTGCACTTCTTTCAAATTAAAGATGGATGCACTGAGAGAATTTCTCAATGCATCCAAAATACGCTGTGAATATGACGCGGCATGGACAAGCTGCAGAGCCAGATGTTTTTCTCAGCAGCCGGTGGAAACCAAACTGGAGCACAAAGGGGATCTGAAACAGGAATCCAAAGGAAATACTGATGCTGCATCATTCTCCCGGATGCTTAGCAACAGTTGGCACTAAAACAGTTATTGTATCAACCTATGGTGAGAATTTGTTTGGGGATTTAAAATAATGGCGGTTTTGTAGGTTTGAAGAAGTTGGCAGATGCTCCAAGAAGTTCCCCTACCAGCCCCTGAGACAGCCATGTAATGTATTAAAGTTCAAAACAGGCAGTAGATTTATTTAGAGGGCTTGACCAACTTTGTCTCAAGGTAAGAAACAAAAGATGCCTTGAGCTTTACTTCCTCCATCTCTCAGTTTTTTTTTACGTAGACCCTGAGAGTTTATTAATAACCAAAGAAAACAAAGAGCTCTGTAGGGCTGAGGTGGCTGAAGACGATGGCATGTCACTGAACCTGTTGGCCAACGTAGCGGCAGATCAGGGACGACACTTGTCAGGGAGGGGAACAACGGGAGCAGAACAAGGAAACCCCACCGATACCCCCAGTGGTATCAACTTTCTCATCGCTGTCTCTGCCAGAAAGTGAAAAATAATATTATATTGAAGTTTAATAGATTTGTTTAAATGTCATACTGTTCCTCGACAAAGAAACACTTTTACTGTGATTTTTCTTACTGGATTTTGCCCTTTTCAGATGACCCCAAAAAGCTGTGATTTATTTTTTGGAGAAAGAAAAAACATTACACGGGAATATTGACAATATTAAATGACACTTTAGACGTAACTGCCCCCCCACCCCCATTTCCTGCCTCACTCCAACGAACAACATCCCTGTCAAATATTTCATCCAGCAGGCAGGTTCTTACTGAAGGGAACTGCATGCAGGGAAAAATTAAGTGGAATGTGCTGATAACACAGGAGTTTCTTGCTACACTAAACCAATCGAGCATTTTTAAAACTGCAGTGCAAGCGAGAAAATGGAAATGCATGCAGAGCATTAACAGGAAAGAGGCAGGATGGTCTCAAAAAAAAAAAAAAAAAAGGTGGTTGACCTCCGACTGCTCTGGACAGCACATGTGTAGGTTATTAAATAAAACTGCCAGTCAGTTGACAGCTCTCACCATCATCTCACAGAGCTATCGAATGACACAGTTTACCAGGAGTTTCAATGGAGAGCGTGATCCAGAGCAAACACATCACCACCTCCATGACCATCTCCTCCGATGCCTTGTCTGAAATCACCAGCTGCGTTACGCACTTAGAAAAAGCTCACTAGCTGGGTTGAAGCCCTTTATGGTGGCCCATCCTCCTCTGTTACACTAATGGATCTCCGACTCCTCCCTTACGCTTCGTCATTGCCATGAAAACACTATATGGACATAAATGTGAACTGAACATTTGTTCTGGTGATATTCAGCTGACTTTAAACTTTAAAATTTAAGTAACAATTTTTACGTTAACTAAACAACTTTTTCCGGTTACAAGAGCAGCAATCGTTGCCAATCGCTTACAATAATTTTGCCCGGATTTGGTGGCGGGGGGGACTCTCAAAGTAACAGATGTATTTCAATATTATCTTTCATGCAATGCAAAATAACCCACTGTCATGGACCCTGGAACCCAGACTCTGCTATAGGCAGCTGGGAATTGTTGGAGGAAATCATTTTAAGAAATAAGAACATTTTCTTGGTACAATCATGATAGCACAAACAGCTGCACAAGAGATTTAGTATCAATCCCATCCTGTCCCATCTAGAGCAACTACATTCCCCCGAGTGGAGGATCCACTGTAGATAACAAAACCTGGCAAAGGCCATTTTTTTTTCTCTCTGCTTCCCTTTCCACTCAGGATTAAATCTTAACAACAACAGGCCAGTTTTGAAATAAACACCGTACAGCCATTCAGCACTGACACTTTTTCATAGCTAAACTTTTTCTTTCCGTCACCGGCAGCTTTTTATAGCTTCCAACGCTTTGCAAACACAACTTTTGTTTCCGTTTTAAAAAAACGCTGCACTTTTTCAACTTTCGACATTTGCCTCTCATACATATTTCATAATCACATTCAATCACACAAAATTTCCATTCCATCACGTTCTGAGGGAAGTAACCGAGGTTATGTGTGATATACACTACTATGCACATATTTTATTTCGCCACGCACCTCCTCATCTGCTGGTGACTTGAAACGCACAAAATGCAGTCATCGCGCGCTCTTGTTTCATCCATTACAACAGGCTCTGCACCACCTACGGAGAACCCAAGTTGCAACACCTACACCAGGATCACCATATGGGCTGAGATGTTGGAAATTTAGTCTCTGCTCAATATTTGTTTCTATTCAGTGTCAAAGTTACTTACATTATTATTTTGCGTTTGCTTGGATTTCGGTTTAAAATAAAAATGATGAACCTTTGAAAAGTTTCCAATACCAAGAGTTCGAATCCTTGAAGGGGCCTTTACCGGGGGATTACCCATTGTACAGTAATCTCATAAAGGACAACCGTCAACTTCAAAAAACTGCACAATGAAAATAATCAGTGTGTCTGTCATGGAGTAACTCTAGCTCTCTGAGCCTCAACCACCTGCTGCCACTGTCGAGCCAGATGATGGCTCTTTAATTAAAATGTCCCTGTTTTCTGTTTATGGACTTGACCCGGTCAGATCAGTCAGCTTGATAAAAATCTGTGCATGTGAGAGTGAAAGAACCACCGAGAGCACGCGTGTGCCAAGATGTAAAACCAATGTGAGTGTTCAGTTTGGAAAGAGAAAAAGTACAAAAAAGAACTGAACTAAACTTAGCTGAGATAAATCCAGTGACGGTTCGATGGATTCAGACACAATCCTGTGAATACTGTGAAGTTTTGATATTGCTGGTGTGGCTTTATCAAGTCACCTCTGTGTACTTTTGCTGCTCAGCGCACAGATGTGTAAAAAAATAGACAAAAAACTAAAATCTCTAAAGCTGTTTTCTGAAAAATACCTCCAAATCAGTCCCTGCTCAGAGGGTAGTACTCTTTTGCGTCGATGTTTTGGAGGTACCCTGTCCAGTCCTGTCAGATTCATGTACTACACCAGTGGGCATGTTGTCTATGCAGTGAATCCAGCATCGTTTTAAAATTCAGCACACCAGCTAGCTCAGGTACATAATGATGAGTACGAGCATGTAATCTGAGAGAGCAGTGACCTGTTTAGATGCCGGCGTGGATGGAGTTTACCTCTGAAATGGGCCACCCACCAATCCTCCACAGGAGTAGGAGCTCCAGCTGTGTTGAAGCTAAAGTTAACATTTTGTGTTGCTGTCAACATTTCTTTGTAGTTGTGTCGTGTCTCTTTGCGGGTCAGTTTTGCGTCTCTTTGTTGTCATTTCTCGCCTTTGGAGTTGTTGATTGACTTTCCAACAAGAAGTCCTCACAGTCGAAGAGAGGCTGTGGCAGAGGGGACCCTTGACCCCTCAGAAATCCATACACAGCACACAAGTTGGAATTTGGACATTGGACACATCGTTAGCAGAAAGACTTTGGACTGCTTATTTTTTCCTTCAGATGAAAAATCACTCAAATACAGCCAGCCAAGTCAAATGACAAGGTGACAGTGACCTTCACTGGATGGTTCCTTTCTTGCACTGTTGACACAATGGAACTTGAAAGTGTCTTTCTCTAAACTCTGCCAGCCTTAAAACGCTGTGGCTGTGATGTTTTATCAGGCCTAACTATTCATACTGCAGTCGTATGAAATCAGGAAATACCATATGAATTCATTTTAAAACGGGAATCTGTGACGCTTTTGGAAGATAAATGCAAATGATGTCATTCTGATACAGCTATCAATGATGCATTGCTTATATGTTTTGTTAGGGAGAGCCAGTAGCTTGGGCATTTTTTTTTTTTTTTTTTTTTTCCCCGTTCAATTTGGAGCGTTTGTTTCATATATTTCAGGAATGCTGACGGGAACATGCGACAATTATGTATATGTTTATTATTCAGTGAGTTGAGAATTCAGCTCCCCGCCAAGTCTAATGTATCAAACAACAAACCAAACCAAAATTAAATTAAACCAAATGATCTGGACCTTCCTCAAAATTTACTGGATTTCTCCCTGGACCATACCACAAACTTCCACCGACGGTGCCAGTCAGTCCGGTACATTTTGTATTCTCCTGCTGACAAAGAGTCTTGGGTGAAAACATGACTTTCTTGGTGTAGCTAAATATAAGAAAGAGGAAAGGGAGGGTTGGGAGGGAATAAGAAATTATTAATAAGATTATTTCCTGCTCATTTTTAGAGGTCTAACAGTCCTGCCTCGTTCTAGTGTGTTTATAGCAATTAAATAGGAGTTAAAACAGTCAAATGTTCAGTCCATCTTAAAGTTATATACGCTAATTCACCAAATAAGGTTGTTTTTTAGCTGGATTGTCAAAAAGAAAAAAATCTCCACTCCTGAACGAGTTTGATACAATCTGTAAAGGTCAGCTATAGAAGCAAGGCCGAGCCAGAGGAGAATAATTCAGCAGAGCTACCTGGCTGCTGGCTGGAAGACTTATACTTAGCCTGTGACTGTGGCATCCTGTCTGGTCTTTCATCACTCTGGCATCCGCGCTGTCGGTTCTCACCACACACGTAGCTGCGCATGACCCGCGAGATGCAGATATTGTGTGTGTTTGTGCAGTTCACGCTGGCCCCTTTGTGTATAACTTTAAACTAATGCCCAATTTAGTAAAGAGAAACAAAGTTTTAATCGTTCCGTCCGGAGGGTTAAAACCATGGACGCCCGGAGATGGCTATGTTTAGCAGAGCTGGCTGAAAACAAAATAATCTTGATGCTGTTTTTGGCTGTGTCTTTTTCTTTGTTTCTGACAATGCACATTCCAGTCGGATAACAGGTTTTAACCGGTTGTTATTATGCAGTATTATGTTTCTTTTTCCCTTTTTTTTTTTTTTTTTTCCCCCTATGACCAGAACCTGCTGTTCTCTCTGCAGACTGAAACATTTCTTCGAGAAATGCAGCACAGACAAAATGTTAAGCGAAGCTTTTTATCCACTGCGATGCTTTATATATGTTTGTGTATATACCGTGTTTAGTATATAAAAGCAACGTAGGGTGACTGTGTTCCTGCCACCCCCTGACACACACACTAACACACACCCAGACACACACTTCCCTCCTAATGCCATATTGCCCTGCAAGTCGCAGTCTGCCGTCTTGAGCGATAGGGGGAAACACCAGAGCTGGGCTGTCTCTGTCTTCCCTGGCTGCTGGACATGTGGAGTCAACAGTGTGTGTTCAGGGAGGATCTATTCTCTGCGTGTGTGTTTGTGTTTGTAGGTTTATGGTGACGGTTGTCAAATCAGAAGACGGTTCTCGGTTGGAGTTGATATAAACCTATCGAGGATAATTTAACGGCGCAGTGTAAGTAAACCTCTGGACGCCTGGTTTATCACACACACCATAAACTTCCACCTGATTTCCACTTGATTTAAAAAAAAAAAAAAAAAGTCGTTGATGTAACATCCGTGAGTGCAGCCAACGCTACTTCACCTCCAAACTGAGACCTTTAAGAGAGAACTCAGCTCCTCGGCGGCCTGTAGTCATTAATCTGTGTTGGAGTTTTGGAGGTTTGCACGAAGGTGGGATTAGGCTCCGTGTGTACGCGTCCAAACAGCATAATCTAACTTTCATTTTTTAATACAGCTTTTTATCATTCTATACACGCATGACCATGAATGCTTGTGCTTACCCAGTTATTATTGGAAAAAAGAGTGTGTCATTTTGTCCTCATCTCCGCCTGGGCAATTCACTCGAAGCAGCCCCCCCCCCCCCCCCCCGCAGACCCTGCTTGACCCTGCGTCCCGGCTGCAATTACAAAGCCATAAGACACACGCACACAATCACACACTACCAAACCTGTCCAAATTCATCCTGTGCTAGACAGTTACCAGGACCTCCATGGTTGTGTGTTTCCAGAGGACATGTGACCTTAATTGCTTAAGTCTTAAATTATCTTTAATTGTGCGCGCTTGTGTTGCTTTATGGTAAAGGGAGGGGGTGGTCCGGTTCATGTTGAGCTATAGTTATGGCAGGAAACATGGCAGCGAAAGGCCAGATAGTCACCTCCAGCTGAGTACACACACATGCAAACACAAATACAAACACACACACACACACACACACACACACACACACGTGCACACAGAAAAGTGTGTGTGGGCATGCAAAGCCATCAAACATCAAACACCCGCAGAGAAGGAGTTTATGTTGTATATACATCATCCGCGAAGAAAAAAGTCTCCATTCATTAATCTTTCTTTATTCTAAGCAGTTGACCAGGTGGACAGAGGCAAAACGTCAAGCACATAAACCAGGGAGGATATCTGAGGTTGTGGATTCATCCAAGTCCTCTTAGTTTTCTAATGGATGATTAGTGGCTGGAATTCAGAGCTCTGCAGGGAGGAAGCGCTTCATGCTGGAAGACAGCCAGTCTGAACAGAATCCTTTCTAGTCATTATCTTCTCCTACCAGAGTAGAGTTTATGGATTTATCCTAAACGTCCATGACTTGATTGATAACTGTCTCTGTTGCGGTTTCTGCGGGTGGCGTTGTGCTGCCTGAATGAACAGCATGTTTCTTGTCTGTTTTTTTTTTTTTTTTTTTTTTTCCCCCATCTGGCCCAGACTTCAGGTTAGCAGCAGCCACAGGCCTAATGGAAGCTGAGCATCTACTGTATGTGTGAGCTAATATGCATCTTGAAAATGCAAAACTGAACATGGTACTTGACAGAATGGGCAGGGATAATCTCACTTGTTTGAATTAATCTCAGCGGGTACAGCCGGAATGCTTTTGGGAGCAATTACGTGGAGCTGAGTCAAAAAAATAAGGGTCAAGAAAAAGGAAGCTCATATTATGTAGCCTCACGCATATATTTACAAGTAATAGAAAACATTCATCTTTGCTATTTGGCTCTGCTGACCTTTCAGGATCATGAATGCCAAAACTTTGAAAAATTGTCATTACTCTTTATATTATTCATTTAAAGAATAGTTTTGCCAGTTTGCCCTCCAAAAAGCTGTCTGTTCACTGCTCCTATGGAGATTTAACATAACCAATGAGATTATTTCTTTCTCCAGAGCAAATCTGCTTTAAATTAACTCCAAACTATATCGAGACTAAAGCAGGGGGTGGGGCGTCGGCCATTGTCTGGGACGCAGGAGCACCATGACTGCTCTGACCTTCCAATCAGCGAAGAAGAAAAAACATTGAAGCCACTTGAGGATGTAAAACTTGGCCGTGGGAGATCATGCGTGTTAAATCAGCACAGAGCAGCAGCTCCTCAGCGCCGGGTGTCAAACAGGTGGGTGTGTAACAACAGCAGCTGTCAGGATGACAATCCCTCAGTGTCAACACATCAGCGTAACGACCGCCCGGCTCCTCCCAGCTCCCTCCATCCTTCATCGTGTCTTTTTATTTCAGAGGTCAGGGCAACCCTGGGTGACGACAACCAGCGGTCAGAGGTAGACCGACATTTTACTGTCAGAGGTCAAAGTTCAGAGCTAGACCTCATGTGTGCTGTGTGCAGTGGTCTGTGGCGGGATGGATATTAACGTATTATTTCACTTGCAAAAATCATTTGCAGAAATTTTGTACATTTTAAGGGTACAGATGATCAAATGAAAGGATGTGCACTTGTAGGGTTCTACTGTAACGAACTGTAATTTATCAAATCCTCAAAAAAAAAAAAAAAAAAGACAACACACTGAGCAAAACCTTTGAAAGGCACAGATGACAAAAAAATTCAAAATAAATTTTATTCCGGATATGTCAAATATATATAAAATGCCCAAGATATCGTCCAATAAAACCAACCGTTTCCATGCCTGTTAGCCATGTCACTTGATGGTGGAGGTGATGTCAAAGTTCAAGGTTTGTTTTTGTATTTTTGGTTTTGCGCCCAGGTGGTCAGAACATCAGCGATAGTAGGTTTTGGCCTCCACCAGCTCCTGAGAGAAGAATTTTGCTTTTAAACTGCTAATTGTTAGCAAGCTAGATGGTAAATGTATTTGTCTGCTTATTTTTGTACCAGTCAGAGCTTTCTCACCGGAACAGCTCACCTGTTGCGTTTGAAAATGAGAAGACCAGGTAGACTGGATCAAAACGATAAAACTGAAGGGCAAAATCAGTGAGCTGGAAGAAGAAGTGTTATGGATTCGAGATTAAATGTTAAAAATTACTACAACTCATTAACTGGGACCCAGACAGCATTGAGGCATTTAATCACATTATTTTTACAATTGGCTTTATACCCTTAACTTAGCTTTTCCTCCCTATATTAACAAAGTGTTTATGTTGTATATGATTTATTTTGTTTGAAGACGGTGGAAGGTTTCCAGCAGCGCCAGTTAGAAACACACAACATACCTGGAGGCCGCAAATCTGAGAGCAATCACAGTGAAACCAACGTCAGGGGGTATTTACTGAAACAGTTTATATCGATAAACATAAACTATATGGGTGGGAAACACACTTAATGCAAAATATAGCACGTTGCCAGGTACATTTCTGTGGCTTTCCATATTCTGTATACATAGTGTAGGTATGTGTGTGCGTGTGCATGCATGTTGACACTTGCTGGATATTTCACAGGCTTGGCATAAGTCCTTCACTTATGTGTGGTCCTTCTGTAAACACGCCAGTGATGGAAACTGCTCGACATGCATGCACAATACACACATACAAACAGCATCCGTGGGCACAGTGTGTGAATGCAGTTCATTGGTGCAACTGAGCACATGTTGCATGTTGGTGTGTACTGACATAACAAGCATGCTTTTTTTTTTTTTTTTTTTCATCTTTCCTTCGCTTCACTCAATGAACAAATACACTTTTAGGAACATGAAACTAATTGACGTGAAGCACAGTTGCCTGTAACGCATTGTACCAATACCGAGGTCATAAGTCCAACATCTCCCAGCGCAACTTGAACGCCCCAAACTAATTTTAATCTTTAAATTCTAACAAACTGACCTGTAAAATATATATGTAATGTATAGTGCATACCGTCCTTGTACAGTATAGTTACAACAGTAACATTTCCCTAAATAAGGATCTAAAAGAGGTTTAGAGCTTTACCTAGCTCACCATTTAGTATTTTCTAAAAATATTCTCGTTAGTAAATACTTCATATGTTATCTTAAAAGCCAGTGTAAATTATAATAATATTGTAATAATATGATTTGTCATTTGAGAGTGAGAAACCACTTTCAGAATGCTTTACTGTCTTCATGTGATAATCCAAAGTTGTCTGTATGCACGTTTGTCCTTCCTGCTGATGCTGGCTGCAGTCAGATTGATCTTCCCTGCGTGTTGTCAAATGAAGAGTTTTTGGCTGCCAGCCAGTGACACATTAACACATCACTGTGTCCCTAGACACCGACATTCGAATGCCCCGTGATGATGAAAAGAAATACATTTCTAGAGTCACCACAGGACACCAAAAGACAAACCTAAAAAAGACGAACTGTTGGAAAGTAAATCACTTCTCCGAAATAACGACAGCATTTTTATAGGGCCACCACTGGCAGTCCAGAGACAGGATAAAGAAAAAGCCGAATAAAGTCATAAAACAGCCTGTCGCTCTCACAGTTTGAGACAGACAAGGTTGAAAATTGAGACTGTGAGAATATTTTCTTCAGGCCGCTTCTGTTGAGTGCTGAATCATTTCTGTTGAGCAGCATGGAGAGCATTCACAGAAAGGAATGAAGAAAAGAAAAATTTGGCAAAATTAAAAAATTTCACTCATAAGTAATGAGAGAACATGTTCTGGTTTTGCACCATCTCAGGGGTGCAGATAGGACTTTTGAACTTTTGTGGGGTGTTCTTCTACTCCACTACATTTCAAAAGGAAATATTGTACTTTCTACTCCGCTGCGTTTTAAGCTTATACACAACTCTTTATTGCCAAAGATTAAACCAATGGTCCCCAAACTTAAATAACTTAACTATAAATCTGAAGGTGTCATGTCCCTCAGGGGGGCAGGACGTTCTTACAGATTTCTGCTTCTTGCAGTTCAACTCCTGGAAAGGAAAAGTCCTGCATTACATCAGTTTAGCTCCCAGGTAGCTAAGATGTTGACGACATCAGCGTTTTGAACAACTGATTGTCAGACATGTCATTGCTCATAACTGCAGCAGCAGCGGACATAGAGCCAGATTGAGATCTTAACTGCATTTGCTACTTGTGCCCTCACTGTCCTGGGACCTCAGGAGGTCTTGGGCCCCCGGGGCTCCTCTAATGGTTAATCTGGCTTTTCTGCCTCCTTGGATTCTCTCAGCACAAACACGAACCAGCCCCCAGATTTGTTCACGTGGTGTTTTTAAATCAGGCGACTGCATGATCGTCTCTGGTTTCCCCTGTGTGTGCGGTAGTCCCGTGATACAGCACGCTACCGCAGAGTGAACAAAATGAGTGACAGCTGATCAATACCGCCGTCACGAGCCGCCCCCACACCTCCCTGTACCGCAGCTGCCGGGTGGCCAGCCATGCCCGTCACCTCTGGTCATCTCATCATGCCAAGTCCAGAAGCTCCAGTCCAAAATGCAGTCAGGTTGAATTTCTGTCTTTATTTGAAAGCAAACCACAATCTTTTCCTGAACCTTTTGTGCCTACACCTAACCGCACAGTGTTACCATGATGACGAATGTCCAGGATGGTTGCCACTAATACCCTCCTACGGGTCAGATAGTTGTTACCATGCCGACGTATATCCGGGAAGGATAATGCGAGGGTCACAATGTGTCCTTTCTTCTGCTCATTCTTACACAGTGCAACATCAGGCTTGATCCCTCACCCTCTGTTGTGAGGAGCATCCTGGCGTGTGATGTTTTTGTGGCTACCAATGAGATCTTCACCAAATGTGTAATGTTGCAACCGGCTCTCCCGCCCCTGCAGACCCATTTTCAAACTGCATCTAATGTGAACGATAAGTTCCCTTTTAATACGCAAATTCTTGTTTCATCATCCCGGCAATGTGAAGCTGCTGCATTGTAACAGCTCAAACGTCTGTGGCCACGTGTGCTGCTGTTAATGGATTCACGTTTTTATTTAAAAGGAGCTGTGCTACATGGTTCAGTTGATTAGAAGGATGACTACATTTTTGACATTTGAAGTTTGACTTTCGTTTCCCTGGTCAGCCATAAATCAATCACATTGATCAAGGATACTGTATCTTTATCTGCTCCTGTTTCACAAGCACAGACACATGTCATATATTTAACACCATGTTTTCCTTTGGGGAGTAAACCATTTTTTCAGTTCATTTAAATTTATAAGAATCAACTGAATGGAAATCTTTTTCTTTTTTTTCCCCCTCCTCTTTTTAGCGGGGGGAGTTTTATGGCTAGAAAAACAAAATTTGTGGTTTCGACGGTCGAGGTTTGATGCAAACGGCTTTGGAACCTTTTATGCAACCTGGCGTCCAGGAGACTAAAGAAAATATTGTGCTTTCCACCCTTTTGAGCCTTTTAGCCTCTGTGAGGGGAAAAGGAGAGAGGGGCTGAAAAAAAAAACTTGTGGAGGCAAAAAAAAATCCCTCCAAGGTCAAATGTCCTGAGCGGGATGGCTGCCAGATCTGCTCCAAAACCACTTTACTCGCACACAGTTACATGCAGAACACACACAGTTACACACAGGTGGATGGGACCAACACACACCTATAACCTTTACAGCTAAAGAACATAATCAGCTCAACACTGTTGCAACACCGTAAATGCTGACATGGCTTGGGAAACAAAGTGTGTGTCTTTGTGTGTGATATGGTGCAAAAAACTCCCCAGAAAACGTGTAGACAAACCTTAAAAAGCTGTATGTTATTGACATATATCAAGATGATCAAGATAACTAAAGTGTATCAAGCTCATAGAAAGCCTGTGTGTGTGTGTGTGTGTGGGGGGGGGGGGGGGGGGCAACCGATGTGTGTTTCCTCATCACAATCCTGTCTTTGTGCACATGTGAACGCGTTATGCTTCCACGGTGCTTTATGCTCATTGAGAAGTCTAATCTGTGATTAAACATGATGTCATACACACAAAACAAACACATGCACGCACATACAGTAAGCGAACACGCACACATACAGTCCATAGCCTCCTGTGTGCAATTAGGATGCAGTGTGGGCCGGCTTAATGTAAAGTCCATTATTAGAGATTGGAGGCTGATTGCATTCAGGGCTGGCTTTCAAACGGGGCTCCCTCAGGTCGCATTCGGCCACACAGAGGACACGCTGCCCTGCTGCTGCTGGGAAGGCGGGGGGGGCAAGTCCGTGTGCAGCCCATGTAGGAGCACACTGGTGGTTCTGTTTCACTCAGCTGGTTTAAAAAACAAAAAAAACAACAAAACATGGAGAGCGTTCACTGCTTGGCAGATGATGCTCTTCTAGTTCATGTTAGTCTGACTTGTTTCTTCAGCATCACTGAATTCCTCTCAGCCGTCGGCCTCCAGGGGCACGGAGCATGTGCTGATATTAATCTGTTTGCATTTCTTTAATGGCTTTGTTTTGAAATGCATTTCCTGTCAAAGGCTCCTCAAAGATTCCCTCCAGACATATTTTAAAACATATTCAAATATGGAGGATATATTTCCTGAGTGATATTTGCTTCAAGAAGGGGGATTTAACTTCCATGCATTCTTCTCCTATAAATTATCAATATGAAACAAGATGTCTATTACTTGACTGAAAAGCCGATCACAGAAGCTGGGGGAAGGAAGGAAGGAAGGAAGAAGAGGTGAGGTCTGACCCACTGAGAGCTCAGGTTCTCGGCTTGAGTCTGACCCACATACTGTACTTCCGTCTGCCATGCTGTGTTTGGGCAATGGAGTCAGGCGTGTTGTGCTTTGTTGAGCTGCACTGAGGAGACGTCACTTTGTATCTGGAGATCATTGTCCCCTTGTGATAAGGCACAGGACTGTCCAGGTTTGGGTCTGCGGTGCTCTATCATCTGACACTTCATCCATACACCTTCAATTCAGCTCGCAGCAAGAACATGGTGTGAAGTTTTCTCAGGCTGCCGTCGCTCCTGCTGATGGAGAGCTCTGTAAGACGACCCGGGAACCAGCTGGAGCTGCAAATATATGAGGTGTATGTGTGCGTGGGTGTGTGTTGATCCGTGGCTTCATAATTACCAAATGCTCTCGGGGGAGCAACGCAGTGCTGCTGGTGACCTAAGCAGTGACCTCATCAGTGACATCACAGCTGATGGAGCACCGCTTCAGCTTAGAGGCGAAACAGGAAGCCATGATTGAGTACATGCGAGAGCACGTGCACGTGTGTGTCCGCAGCGCCCGTTTGTGTGGCCTCGCGTCTCTATTCATACATGTGTGTATGCATTATTCAAGCTTAGTGTGTGCATCTTTGTCTACATCTGCGTGTACGTGTTCGCCTGCGTTCACGCCGCAGTCCAAGTCGTGTTTTTGTTTCCCCCCACACGACGCAAATCTGACGGTTTAATGTAAATGTGAGCGACAGATGCCAATTTCATGCTAATGCTGTTCTGCTGGCGTTCATCCACCAAGCAGACAAACAAAGACTACACTGAGAGAATGTCTCCACTCAGTGGTTACATCATTTCACATCAGCATGGGACCTGCTGACTCTCTAATCAAGACCTTTGAAACACTTTCCGTGCATGAAAAACCAAACCCTTAACCCTCAACAAGATCAAATCAAATCAGTTCATTACACAAGAGTGGTGTTTTTTCACAATCAATTATTTTCATTTGTTCATTTATTTGTTTTTTGTTTTGTTTTTTTAGATTAAGTCATTGATCAGGTTGTTTATTAAATGTCAGAGCAATGTCATGAGAATGAAATCTCCTGCAGACCAAAGCGTCTCACTTTGTCTGATTTTTCCTTCAGGAAAATATGCCACGAAATACTGAAGGAATCGGTTTGCTTAAAACAGCCAATTATTATTTGATTCATTGACAAAACAAAACAATTAATTCATCAATTTAATACTGCTTTAATTTATGGTTTTATGCTCAAACATTAACAACACAATTTCAGATTAAAGTTGATCTGAGAAGTTTTATCTTATCTTAATGTGTGCATGCACATTTACACACACTATGTTACTGTGAGTTTCTTGTTTTTTTTACTTGACTCTTTTAAATGAAGAAATAAAATGAACAAACACGAACAATCACTCAGCCTTCTCATCACAAGATCCTCCAGAGGTGTCACGTACAAATGGGGGATATGAGGGCAGGGTCATCTGCAACGCACCTGAGGGGACGAGCTCAGCCCAGCGGGAAGCCGTCACGCCTCTGATGTGTCCTCCAGCTCCCGCCGACCCCTCAGGCCTCCGGATGCCCCCCGATAACCAGCCCGGCAGCCCTTTGAATCTGCTGTGGGCAGCAGAACTGCTGGAGGGTGGGGTCATACGGCGGAGGTCAAATGTCAGAAGTCAGTGCTCCAGCAGCAGGGCGCTGATTAAATGATGCCTTCATCTCTCTCTGATCCTGACCCTTCAGTTGGACATCAATAGAAGAAATCTGAAAGGGAAGATGGGAGCTCTGCACTTGCACAAGTGACTGATCCCGAAACCCCTGTCATTGATTTCTGCTCTTACAAGGCTCACGGCACCAACATGTGTCGGGTTCCCCCACTGACTCACCCTGCTTCATGTCCTGTCTGTATCTGCATGGGGAAAGTTTGTGTCTATAAATTAGCTGAAAGTCGCAAATGTTTTCTTCATTGAGTCCTGATCGAGCTGTCCTTTTTTACCAAATCAATAACTCATTGAGATGACAGACGATAATGACAAACCCTTGCCTGTTTTTAGTTTTTACTAAAAATAAATACAACTACTTTTATTGTGGCTTTATTTAATAATGAAGCAATGAATCAGGACAGCTGAGAGGAGGGAAGTCAAAGCAAAATGAAGGTTGTTGTGATCTGAAGGCTCAGGAAGTGGATCACCGTGGAAATGATCCATAGGTTTAAGGTCCTCCTGTGAGGGGAGGGTTAGAGCGTAGATTGTAGTCACAATGGGGAAAGGAGCTTGAGGAGGAGAACTTCTGATTGGATGGTTGAATTGGCGATGGTCTGGCATGGCCCTGAGTTGAGGTTGTGAAGGGGCGGGGGTGGATCACAGAATGAATACAGAAGGGACGGAACTTTTTTCAAGCATGGCAGTTTACAAGGGGCGAAGGCAACCATATCAGGTTGTGATTGGATAAAGACGTGAGTGGGCGGAGCCTACAGATACCTGGAAAGCTTGCATTGCCCTCTCTTTGATGCGAACGTGTCTGTCATTAACATTCACTCCCAAAGACCCATGAACTGACGTCTGTATCATGTTTGCTAAAGGATCCCTGTGTAAACCATGATGCCTGTGGAGTTTGCATAAATTATTCTGCACCATAATTTTTTTCCCCCTCATATTTTCGTCTGGGCCATTTGCTGCTGAGTTTAGTTTCTGACATTTTGTTTATTTCTTTAGCTGGTGACACTGTACAGTGCGTGCCCTTTCAAATCGTTTAATCTTTATCAGCTCTCTCTGTTTTAAACTCTTTGTTTTTTTCTCTGCCTCCCCTTCCCACACTTCATTTCTCTTCGCCTTGGCGTCTCGCCCTCTGCACTTTTCTCCTCCCTCTGCCTCTGTCTGTATATACTTTCTTGGTTGAGTTTTCAGAGGGCGGTGGGCTCTTGTTGGTCATTAATACTTGAATTAAATGGTGTGTGACTCTTCCTGGCCTGGCAAGGAGGCAGAGATGTATAGGCATAGCTGGTGCTGTTCCTACCAGACTTCCACAGAAACAGCAGTGTTGTGGCCTCGGATGTTGAACAGCCGTTGCCCTGTTCGCAGTATGTTAAGGCAAGAAGGCAGGGATCCATACGAGCAGGGAGGAAAAGACTCGCGGTGACATGTATGTTTGAAAAAAGAGGACAGGAAAG
This sequence comes from Echeneis naucrates, assembly GCF_900963305.1. Taxonomy (NCBI): domain Eukaryota; kingdom Metazoa; phylum Chordata; class Actinopteri; order Carangiformes; family Echeneidae; genus Echeneis; species Echeneis naucrates. The sequence continues at coordinate 12,901,808 of NC_042529.1, read as the reverse complement.
CTACCTGAGTGAATGTGGTCCTGTGCTGCCTGCCTCCTGCCGGAGCATCACTGGTTCAGGCCTGGGCTTGACTGCAGCCCTCAGAGACATCGTGGTTTCAGAGATTTACACTTAGCATAATTATGGAATCCAAAGACGACATATTTACCTGGACTTTGCATCTGAAGGAACCGTGGTCACGCTTGGCAGCAGGGGCCGTGGCAATTACTGGTGTTTCCCAATGAAAAATTGCAATAAATTTGCTTCCACCTTCAGTAAACTTTGACAAACTTTTGGGACAACAAATCAACTGACCGCTCCGCTTCCATCCGCAGGCCACCTAGGAGACGCAACCCCCCAACCCCCCCCCGAAGCCCAAGTCATCCCTTCCCCCCTCCTTTCCCCGTTAGGAGTCATTATGAAACAAAACCTCCTCTTGTTTTCAGCTCTCTCTCCTCCTCAATGTATTTCTACTGCCGGCTCTGTGTGTCACCCCCCGGTGTCTTGGAAAAAAAAAAAAAATCCCATCAGAGGAGAGCATCCCTCATATTAGCCGTCATCATTCCTGATCGAAATAGCATTCTGCATCAAAAACCAAATTAAATATAAACTCAAGTAGCGGCAGCACCACCCACGATATGCACACACACCGACCTCCTTCAGTAAACAGACAGGCTTTTAGCTGGGGCCCTGGTGGTCCGACCGTGGTCCCACCTCGCACCAGGTCTGTACTGGCATCCGTTTGAAATCCAAACCTGTCCAAGGAGAGGGTTGCTACACCCTTTTCAGTCCTGGCTCCGGACCAGAAACCATAAACGTGGCTCCTGACCTGAGGTGGACAAATGCAGACAGGAGCTTCTAAGATGGGAGGCGGGGGGTGTGTGGGGGGGGGGGTGTGTTTGACAGTGTGCAACTTTGTGCACATGTTATGTGATATATAAGGGATAAAGCATTAAAGGTGAGTGTGGAGATGAGCTGTGAGGGCACATATGTCTCATGTGGTGAAAAAAATACCAGAGCGCATCAGAGAGGAGTAATGTTCAGCGGCCTCCTCGGTCAGCTCAGTGGGACTATGAAAGAAGCCATTCAAGGCCACGGGTGGCGACAGGTCTGGCACGCGGTCCGAGAAAAACGAAAACGACGCTCGATTTGAGGACCGCAGAGCAAAAACAGGGAAGCCAAAAAAATTTTTCAGCAAACATTTTTAGTTTTTTTTCTAGAGCCCCCCTACTCGCTTCAGGGATCGGTGGGGGGGTGTGGAATGACCGAGTCAGCAACTTTTTTGCCCCACTTATTTTTTCCCCCTGCTGTTTTTTATGAACATGCCTATCCCCCTGTAAACAAAGACAAATAAAAGATCCAAATCTGAAGGAGAACGTCAAAATTCTTCAGTATCTGGTTCTCCAACTCACCCTGAGAGCAAAGCCTGAACTTAGCACTAAATCAGCAGCAATATGGCGCTTAAGGTGGACGTGTTTGTGCCATGCGTGTGTGGGCGTAGCTGTCTATGGTGTGTGTCCGCACATGGTGCTATGCTGCAGGATGGAGCCGCCGGCTGCACAGCCTTCCGCTCTGCCCTCATACTCAAGCACCATGCCCAGGAGACAAGAGGGAACAGTTGCCGTGGCAACGCCTTGTGGGAAGATGACATTTTTTTCCAAAAATTCCCACACATGGACTGCAAAAAGACGCACAACACAGCAAAGTAATTTCCTGTTCACGTCAATTAGATCTGTCGCAGTTTAAGATTGATGAAGGTCAAGAAGAAACAAAAGGAGCTGTAACAGTAGGCATTCAACCAGAGCCACCCGCCCCCCCCCGTAACTGACCTCCACACAAGAAGTTCTTTATAGAAGCCACTGATCGCTGTCAAACAGCCAAGTGTTTGTGGGTTTGCGCAGCAGAGAGGAGGGGGCCTTAGTACAACGTTAAAGGTGACAAGTTTTGTGCCTGACTTGTGTGTCATGTGACTCAGCTCTGAGACGTTCTTGTTTTAGGTCTGCGGAGAAACCACGGACAGATAAACCAGACTGTGGCTTCGTTTTAATCAGAAAAACCATTTCAAGCTGAAATATTCTGCGGTTATTTCTCTTGATTGCAAAATGTTTCCTTTTTTTTTTTTTCCCTAACTTTCAAAAAAAAAAAAAACAGCTGCACCAAACAGCAGCTGGACACTCATCAGATTTCCTCTTACGGGCTGCAATTTACAATAATTAAAAAAAAAAAAAAAAAAAAAACGTTTTAAGAGATCATTGGAGTGAATCTGATGGTGATCCAGCGCTGGAAAGTCCAGCATTGCATAATCTTAATCTGACATTTAGGGCTTCCAAGCTGCTCTCACAAGTTACAGTATGTTAATAATTTGTGTTCAATGGGGGCCCAGTGATGTAACAGTTTGAACCTTGTGCCTGTGTGGGTTCCCTCTGCGTGCTCTGGCCTCTTCCCAAATGAATAAAAACTTTGAATATGTCTGCTGGCCAGCCTTATAAAGTGGGATAGATAGTCAAGAAATGGATTGATGGAGTTTGCGAATCCCGTGAAGCAAATACGGACAGCGGAGCCAGGAGGACTGGTGGGGCTGGGCTCCAGACACTTTTGAAAATCAAACATTTGGAAGAACAAGAAAAAAAAAATAGCTCCGCCAAATATCCTACACAGCGTGATGCCAGACACTTGTGATTGGATATCACTTCCTGAGTTTATTTGCAAAAAAAAAAAAAAGAAAAAAAAAAAAGAAGTACACACGCTGATGTCATTGATGTCAGGGTGGGGTGGAGGTTGCGGATCCAGCCAGTTCCACATGAGTTCCGCATCCATGGAGAAAAAACATTCAAACATGAGCAAATACGCATCGGATTGTTGAATTTTACTTGATTTATATTTTGAAGTTGTCACAGCGATTTTGAACATTCGTAGAGGAGACCGATCTTTTGCAGTTGTGGCTTGTTACCCTTTGGCAGTGCGGACTGCAGATAGCCTCTGCACATTTAAATCATTGCTGAAGACTAACTGTTTTTCTCCCTGGCCTTTGGCTGAGCCCAGACACCTCTTTTAGGTCTCATATCTTTATCATATTTTGTTCTATCAGAATATGTCTTGATGTGTTGTTTCTTTTATGCTCTTATTTGCTTTACTGTATTCATTTTCTGCAAAGCGCTTTGGTATGCCTTTGGCTGTTTTAAAACGTGTTACATAAATAAAGTTGACGTTAAAATGAATCCCATTTTAACAGTAACTGATCCACGAACTGATTTACATCAGTCTAGTTTGAGCAATGAGGGAAGTGCAGCACCAAGTATTTCAGGATGAGGGATCCTGCAACGATTGCTTTTCACTTGCTTTTCTCCTTATTACTTGATGCGAAAAGAAAATGAACAGGAATATATGTTGTGATGTCTGTAAACTGGCCATCATGCAGCAGTGCTCGTGTTGTTAAATCTAGAGATTTTTCCACGAGGAAATATTATGGGAAACGTTCTCCACACACGAAAAATAGCTTCAATAATTTCACAACTCCCATTTTCATCAGGCCGGCAAAACAGGGCTCCATCCTTGTATTAATGTAGCATGAAATACATGACCCGTCTCTCCCGTGTATGTTTCATGCAGAGTCCAATGTTTTCTTTTGTGCAGGAAGCGGCAGAGCCCATTAAGAGCTTTCCCTTCACGCTGATGTGACTGCGCAGAAACAAATTCCCCTAATGATAATGACGACAACGATGCTGATGATGATAGCTTCACGTGTGAGGAGTCGGTCCTCCACAGCCAGATGAACTGAGGTCTGGTTTTTGTCAGCAGAATTTAAGAGAGAAAAAAAAAACTTCTCTTCAACTAATCAGTTTTTATGAATTCATTGCTTAATTGTTTTATAGTAAAACTTACAGCGCACCTGTTTCACTCTTACACCTCCACTATTTTCTCTTGTATGTTGAGGAAAAAAACAAAACAAAAAAAAAAAAAATTACAATAACATAAAACTAAATTAATGTCTTTACCAACTGTACCTTACAGCTGCCAGCAGTTAAAATGAAAACTTCATACTTTCCGAGTAATTCTTCTTTGGTTTGGAAGTAAAGCGATGTCGAGAATGATACCTGCTCTGACACGATTGAGTGCGACTTCACTTTGCTCTCATTTGCTGCTGAAAGCTGCTCTCTCGTCCAGCTGTGTGAAGGCTAAACAGGAGGCAGGTTAATGGAAAAGTGGCTGCACTGAAATAAAAAAGGTAAATTACGACACTTCATCACAGAATAATTGTTGGAACGCTCCAAACATCGCAGATTAACAAGCACTAACCTCATAAGCGTATACAAGGGACAATTTTTCCTTTAAACCGCATTTTCTCACCTTCCATGTGTCACCTGGGCAAACGTCATACCGCTCGCTCACCTCTGCACTTCGCACTTTCTTAATGGAGAAGGAGAGACCGATGGAAAGTGAGTGTTTTGGTTAAAGAGCGACACTGACAATGAAATTGGGTGTTTGAGAGTGATAAATTAGAAAAAGAGCGCAAACGATCCATTAAGGTGAACCATTTCTGTTTGGAAAGTTCTCCCTGGCAGCAAATTCATCCCAATCATCAGGCTCTAATGTAATCACTTTATGAGGCCGAGGCATATAATGAATATAGTGTACAGGCGTGGAGATCCAGTCCTGGCCCTTGGTCCTCCAGAGGAAAGTGTACATTTCTGTGGCATCCTGTATTTATTTAAAATACCCTCTGTCTGGTCTTATAATACAGACGCAGGCAAGTGGGCATAGAACCCCTTTTCTATTCCATCCATTTTCATGATGCGGTGTTGGATTAATGGCACTCTCCGTATGCTTTACAGAAACAAAGCAGTAAAAGTTGCTCTCGCTCTGCCTTCACTCAATTTGTCCTGAGTTTTAGGGAGGAACAAAAAAAGCACACAATTTCTTTCCATTTTTAAGTTAAGGTACACAATTTGTCTCCCATTTACCAGAGGGGCATGTTTAAGCTACATGAGCATTGAGCCTCGGCCAGGTTGTTGGTGCGCTTTCAAAAACTGTACACACATCTGAACAGATGCGGGAGTTTGGGTGTGAGGATGAAAGTGAGTGGGTTTGGATTTTATTCTTGTCAGGGGGTGAAAGCTGTCGAAAGAGCATTTACACCATCATGGGGTACTAACCCCCCCCCCCCCAGAGAAACCACACTGAAGAAATGTTATTAGTCTTAGCAGCTCTTTAAGGCACACTTTTTACACTGGTTTAAAAAAAAAAAAAACAACAAAAAGAAAACACTTTGCTTTTTTTAGTTCCACATATTGGGAAACACATTTATTCACTCTCTTGCTCAGATTTAGGTGAAAACACTGACACGGTTCTTATATCTATGTGTTAAATATGAAGCAGGAGCCAGGAGGCATTTAACTTCACAAAATCAGGAGCAGTTTACTGCTTTCTGCACAAACTGTAAAACACAACTACAGTGCGCTTCAGTTGAGTAATTACTTGATAGTAAGGACTTTATTTTTTAGAAAGTCTTGTAAATGAGAACCTCATTTAACCTCGTTTCTGCATCACAGAAGACTTAAAACTAGAGACTGATGCTGTAGACTGATTAGGAAAATGTTTACTGAACTTATAAATCCAGTGAGAAGTAGGGCCATCTCCCCATACGCTTCAATGCAATCAGACTTATTTTTACGACTAATGGAGTCACTGTTTAGGGTCATTAGATAAAATGCAAGTTGATATTTTCTCACAGATGTACAGTAGCCAGCAGAAAAGTTGTTTGGGATTGGGTTTTTCTCCTATCACATAATTCTGTGCTGACCACTCAAGAAAGAAACACAACAGAAAAAAAGATAAAGGTAAAATATTTGTTTTATGTTTTTTAAATGTGCGGGAATAACCCTCATATGCCATTCAGCCTAATATGCATTAATGTAACCCCATACAGAACAGAGCGGTGCTGAAGATAGGGTCGGGCAGAGTCTATGTTAAGGCATGCAGGATTTGTTTTAGCCGAAAGGTCATGACTACAGATGAGGCACGAGAGGATCAACAAACACAATGTTTCCTCTCTCGCCTGCTCCAGAACGGCTCGACCTCCACGGGCTCCAGCTCATGTAAAATTAGATTCCCCTCTGTCGTCACTTTCCTCAGCGTGCAGCGGCTGTGCATCCTAGCAGGTATATAAGCGAACCCTTAGTGTCACATTGCAAGCGTGTGATCACGTCCCCCCGCGTACGCGTCCCGCAACTGCAAGATTCAGGTGTTGCTCTGCCAACACCCACAAAGTGCTGGGCCAGATTGTCACTCATTTGGTTTGTTAATGCTTGTGTTAACACAGCTGCTGTCCAGGCCCAAAGTGGACTTAATTTATTTTGCACATTCAGCAAGCGTCCCAGCATTCCTTGCTGCAGACACAGAGATAAATATATATAGATTTAATCCTCTTTCACATACGGTGATGGCACGATGGGGTCATCACTTTTCTTCTCTTGTCCTACACGCAGATTTTAACATGTGGGTGAAAAGTTGTTGAGCTGCTGCCGATGGAGAAAGCAACTGTTGATGATGAATGTTTAGTTGTGCGGGTCAGCCGTATTTTATTAATACAACTGTCTCTACGGAGACGAGCTCACATCTGGCAGCAGATGTGAGCTCGTCTGCTAAGTCCTTAAGAAAAAAAAAAATAAAAAATACACTGACAGATGCAAAGTTGCAATTGCGACTCCAACACACACCTGACCTGTGGTGAAAATTCAGCAGCTTTCTGGTTTATAGATCTGTTTTTAGCACTCGGCATTTAGAACGTATTTCCCGTGCACTGTTACTTCTTCATGCTTTTATTTCCCTTTGTCTTAGTTTTGCAGACTTTGAACACAGCCCATGCCTACACAAAAACGCACGCACACTTTCCCCTTGTGTAGTGCATGTGTTTGCAATAATGATCTGTGCCTGTAAGGGCCAAATAACACATGGTGTTCTTCAATGAGGACCAAGTGAGTTATCGCACAGACACACAGTGAGCAGCTAGCGTGAGTCTGCGTGAATACCTCCCTACCTTACCTGCGGGTATGTCGAATCACTTTTCACGCAGCGGGTTCAGGGGGCGTGGCAGATCATGTGAAACCCATTGAGCCACGCTCTGCGGCCGGTGTTCACGTCGATTGGTGCTGACACCTGGCAAACGCTCCGGCATTTTCACGTATGGGAGAACATCGACATGCAACTTCCTCCTGCGGTTTGGGCGACTCCCCAAATGTCTTTCCATTACCTTTGACTGCCACACAGATGTTTTGGTGGATTTCGTGCTGTAGCTCCTGAAGGTTTGGGCTCAGTGGCCTTGTTGTGCTGCTGGTGGCTGTTTAGCTGGACTCTGAATGGATTTACAGAAGTGTTTATTTGAGATCAGATTGCCATCTGTCTGAGGTTAAGGAGCCTTAATAAGCCAGACCAATGGATGAAGACAGTGCGGTTCTGTGTGGAAGTCATGCCTGTGTGTATAAAGTTAATCTGTATGCTTTGCTAATATTACTATATGTGTGACATATTAGCCATTTATACCCCAGAGGAAAATATGACTATAACTATCATTTGAGAGCAGACTGATTAATGAATGGACACTAGCATACAGTATACACTGCACAGGTTCAATAAACAGTATTACAGGAAGGAAAAGGGCCAATAGACTCAATCTAATTTATTCTGTATATGCATAAAATAAATTCCAAGTTTTTCAAGTACATACACACAAAACTAAAAATGACAAGTGTATGAGAACCACATGTTGATGAAAACCAGAGGTAATGGTTGATATTACCGCTGGGATCCAACATGAGGGGCGTACACACTGTACTCCGGGGCGGATGTGTTCATCCACTACATTGGGGGTTAGGGCATCTTAAATATCGTTAATGCTGTTCACGATAATTCGGTTTGAAGAGTTTTACAAACAATATATTTTATATTATTTCACTTTTTTTCTAATCAGAACATTCACCCAGCAGGTTGTAAATGCAGATTGTGTATAAAGAGTTGCCTTTTTATTGAAGTCTATGAGAAAATGTCCCTACTACTTCATTTGTTAGCTCGGTAAATGTTTTGCTAATGTGTTTATGGCCACAGTCTCTTGTTTCAAGACTTCAATACAAAATTATTTACATTTTCAAATAATGGCTGCATTTAGAGGAAAATAAAAGCAGGATACCTTATGATTGACTGACTGTAACAGGGCTAAAAAGCAAGGCAAATCCACAGCTCAATCCTCCTCAGTTCCAAATATGGTTTGTTCTGGAAAAAAAAAAAACAACTTTAATTTAATTTAAAAAGGTCCAATTTCCCGCATTACTGTCTTCTCCAGCATATGAAAGATGGCTCCTCCATTGTTGTGGAGAGCAGGCGGACCTACAAATTCTATTTTGCAAGAATCAAATTCTTTCTTATTGTTTCGATTGTGCTAAATGTGCTGCTAAACAGCAAGTCTTGCCAGATGAAAATATCAGTTGAGCAAGGTAAACGGATGCGATGACCGACAACTTTCTGAAAGCGTTCTCCCTCGGTGCACACGAAAACCTTCACCAACGCTCAAATAATGAATGAAACACACGTGGAGACAAATATCAATGAATAGTCTTTTTCATAAAGAGATGATAAAGGCACAGTGTTTCCTGACATCCTGATTAGACCGATGCATTACCTTACAGCCACAGAGGGGATGTCATGTATCACTTTACAAAGTTTCTGCGCCTCTGTGTGTGTGTGTGTGTGCGTGTAAATGGACAAGTTCAGCTTCATATTTCATCCTTAATTCTGTGAGGGAAAAGGTTAGTTAAGATATTGATGGGGGTGAAGCTGTGGATTACACGTTGCCTGTCAGATTTAATGTTACAACACTTCCTGTGTTACACAGTCCTCTATGCGCCGCTCTGTTCCTGTGACCTGTGGTTTAGAGTCTATGGACATTGATTAAAATGGTGGTCTGACTATTTATATCGCTAAATGAAACTGTTTAGTCCCGCGGAGTAAAAGAGAGTTGGGCTATGATTCACTGCTTGCATAGCTGATTTTTCTTGAATCCCTTTATTTATTCAGGGAAGGTTTGGTCAGTACTTCACCATGCTGCTTTGGTCGTACTGCTCGACAAGCAGCGTTTTTTTTTTTTTTTTTTTCTTTCTCACAGATCAACTCTTGAAGTCAGAGGCAAAATCTTCAAGGACACCCACTTTGATGACAGGCACTGCCGTTTACTGTACAGTGGCTCCTTTTTGTGATGATATCTGACAGTTCACGGAGAAAACTTATGAGCAACCGGGTCTGTCTTCGGATGCAGATATTAAATAACATTTTAAATATTGAATGAATACACCAATGAATGAATGTGAATGAATGAGAACCGGCACACACATTGTTCAGCCATACTATTATAAACGCTTATAGGTGAGGGTGAATAATAATTAGCATAATTAGCAATAATTAATAGTTAGCATTTTTTGAGGATGTGAGTGACTTTTAGAAGGACCAAGATGACTGAGTCAGATTTGCTCCAACGCTGCAGCTCTGTGGGTAGATCCCGGTCTGCAGTGTGTTAGGCTTCAGTGTTTCTCCCTTCTCTTCTCCTGTTTTCCCTCTCCCTCATGTGGGTGTGTCTGTCAATAGTCAGTGTCAGCTCCCTGCACTCCATATTGTCTATTACTCACTAGTGATTTGCTAGCTCTTAGTGTTTCGATCTCTCACTAACAATACTCTTTGTGCGCTGATCCCTTGTCTCCTGCCACCATCTCACCCCAGCTATACCTGTGTTGTCCTTGGCTCTGTCCAGCTCCTCTCATTGCTGTGCCATGATTCTCCATCCACTGGGATAGTCTCTTGAACTGCTCACCTGGATTCACTCTACCGAAAATCCTCAGCACGTGATCCTACAGGTGGAAATTGTCGCCTCAACCAACCCTGCCACCAGCAAAACCCAAACTTATTTTCAGACTAAGCCCTTTCCTTGTTTTATGCAATAACCACCTTTGCTGTTGCATTCGAAATTTCTTGTTGGTCTGCATTGTGGTCCATTTAAACCACAAACTTATTATAACACAGGGGTCAGGATCTACTGCAAGTGGTCTAAGGAAGGAATCCATTGAACTTTTTTATGTATTTTGATGGTTCATAGCCTACGAAACATCAAACCAGTGTAATCCATTCTGTAACATTCTGATCTGTGTCATCAGAATTTACCTATTTTGTTTAACTTCCCCTGCACAATACGCCAACATGTTATTCTGTTCTTCTTACTCAGCACTTTCTTGCCAACCTCTGCACTTCTCAAGGACACTCTAATTGTGTATTCCACCCTTCTCCATCTGTGCTGCATTGAGCTGGCCCGGCTATTGTGCCCTTCCTAAGGATATCGCAGATCTGGTTACTGCACAAGCACTACCACTCCCTCCGTAGGAGATCTACTTGCATTCTTATGAGGCCTCAGTACGCGCTCGCCCCTCTGAGCTGAAAGATAACGCCTTGGGGAGATACCGAAATCCAAAAGGTTTGCTGAGCATGCATCTCAGATATGGTGAAGAAAACTCTCTGAATCAAGTTACGTCTGAGTTGGGAAATCTCTCTATTTCTTCAAGCTCTGTGAAACGCCATTTTGTTTGTTTGCTTTGTTTTTATTTTTTTTTTTAATGCTGTGCCCTTTGCCACAGAGGGAAAGGAGGTAATAGTTTCACTAATTTGGCCCAGATCTGCACAGTCAAATCCATATGCCAGAATGAATCTGTAAAGCTAACATTAGGCAGCAGATATCTGAGGCTAGCGGCTGTGGGCTTTGACATCCTGTATTACACCTAATTGCCACCAGACATTACATTGAAGTCCCTGCAAAAATCCCCCACAACCACCTGCTACTCACCTTTAAACTGGGAATAAAGCAGGGGAGAGCAGGGCGGGAGTTCCTCAGTGTTATTTTCTGACACCTGAGCTGAGGATTGGGGAACTGGAATGTCAGTAGAAATTTGAATTTGAGACGTGTTAGGATAGTTAAGGGGTATCCCCCAGTGCATTGTGTTCCAGGGGTACGGTGTATACTTTTCTGATTTATGTGTTTTTGTAGGCGTAATGAGAGAGGGAGAAAACAGGGAAGGGTTAATATGGAGGCATAACCATAATTAGGTGAATTATAATTTCACAGTCATTTCTGTAACACAGGGGAAATCTTTAATGAACGTTATAGCAAGAAGAGCGTAAATGCATAATATGCACCAACATTTGGCTGTGGTGATGACGTGGTGAGTGCACTTTTTGACAGCATTATTAAATATTCCAAGCGAAGGCCAGTGTCTCATGTGGGCTGTATATTAACTCACCCTCCTCTGTCCCCCCTGTCCTCTCCTCCGACATGAAAGACATGGGAAAATGCCGTGCCCTCTGACAGTGTAATGATGAAATGATTTCATACGGCTGTATCCTCCAACACCGGCGTGTCAACCCCAAAATAAGTCAAGCACCACTCACTCACTTTTCGTTTAATAGAGCGTCCTGCAAATCTCAAACAGAGCTGAGGTCTTGGCTCGCCTTGGAAAAAAATAACCCACTTATAATACAACAGTGTTTACGGACTTCATGATTCCAGTTTGGGAGGAAACCATGAAATTCTGTTATGGCCTTAATTCAATTTCTCTGTCTGGTTCGCTTACAAAGCTCCATGTCCAAGAGGTGACCTAAGCAATCGGACTTGGCTGTTGGTTGAGATGTGTTTTGGTTTGAGTGGTTAGCTGCACTGGCTTGAAAAAAGAAAACACTGGCTTGAATTTAGACTCTTGTGTTCTCTAATAAACTAAATTCATTTTTAGTCTAATATCATTATAATCAGTAATCTAAAATTATTTCAGGTAGCATTGTTGATAGCGAGATTTGGGATGAATATCTTTTAACTTTAATGCGGGCAGGATTAAATATATTTCTATTAACAATAGTTATTGTTCGTAATTTCATATTTGTCTTGCTTCCAGAAAAAAAAAAGAAAAACTGTTTTGATATTGGCCATAAAACTCATTTGTAAATATATAGAATTAATTAACATCTTGATACACCTTATTGGATTGTTGTATCATGATGATGGGGTGTAACCTGACAGCATTACACGCTGCCTCCAAAATAAATCCACTGAACATTATAATATCAGTGTGAAAGTTAGGAGAAAAAAAAAAAAAATCTCTTTGTTCCATTAAGAATCACTGGATGCAAATACAAAAAATTACGCTTCTTTGTTAGCAAGAGCAGGAGGCTTCACCTGATTACCGTACAACTTGGAGTGTGTCGACCGTAACAGTTCAGGTCCATGTGAGGGCGAACATAAACCAGAGACTGGTCTTTTATTTGTGTTTGTCTTGGTCATCTTTGAGGCAACTAATCTACATTAAAGAGCTAGTAGCACATTGTAAGACAGAAAGGTTTTCCAGAACTACAGCATCTTGTCTCGAGTTATTCCCACTCGAAGTTGAACCCAGTGCCATGATTGGTCGGACCATTCCTCTGCTGCTTAGGCAGGCTATTTGAATATTAGAATTCAATATTCAACTGGATATGGTGCCACCATCCTTTTACATAACAAGCAGTAACCACAATGATGTAAAACTGAAAATAAAGAAGGGGCAGTCGGTCTGACATCGTGCGGAGCAGGTCTTGACCTTGACTGCTGTTTGCTCTTGCTCCCTTAACAATAACTGAAAATCTATCACAGATAAGTCTGTGGTTTCATCACAAAAGTCGCACCAACCTTGACCAGGACTCATGGTGGGCTGTTTCCCTCTTGTCATCTAACCCTGAATCATATCATTTGAATATGGAAAAACAAATTGAAATGAGCTTCGTTCGCTCACTGCAACATTTCAATTTGGTCGAACAGCCCACACCCAGTCCCACCCCAGCATGAAACATACACACAGGTCTGAACAGAGAGACAATATAGAACAATATTCATGCTTTACCTTTATGCGCATTTGTCACTGTGTGTGTCACGCTGTGTGTGTGTGTGTGCTAGAGGTAGACAGAAAGGTGAAGGAGATTTACAACCCTAATCAAAAACTGGCTCACGGTTGGAAATGTAGCGTGAATGATGTCATGAAACTGTCCCCACTCTGAAGCTGTGATTTATCACACAAGATGGGAGTCATAAAAGAACACCAGTAAGGAAAAAAAAAAAAAAATCTAATCAACAACAGGGACAAATGTTCACAAGCCGTCCTGTATGGCGGAGCCTGCGTGCATGTCCGTCCACTTTTGCTTGCCAGAAAAGCAAACAAAAGTACATTTGAATATTTTCTTTTTCGCCTTTAGATGTTACACAAACCTGTTGCCACCTAGATGATGCATCACGCCGCCAACTGCCTTCATCAATGCGGATAATTGCGCTTTCTGTGGATTCATTGCAGTTGCGCTGTAAATATTTTTGCTGGGATTGGGGTTGTTATTCCCGCCCTGGTTCCACACAGTCCAGGCCTTCCCAAGATGAACCCAAGCATGTCCCGCGTGTCACTGTGTATCTGTGCTGACAGGAAGCATGACCAACTGCAGCTTGGCACTTCATTAAGCAAAGCACTGAAACGCTTAGGCCACGAGTCTGCAAGGACTCCCAGAGAGAGTGGGAGGGAGAGAGAGAGAGAGTAAGGAGAGGAGTTGCGTAATCTTGGGCGTGAACATATATTGAACAGCATATTTGATTGCCTATAAGATTTGTCCCTTAGCCACTGCTAAACTAGTCGTTCTACTCATCAAGTCAAAATCAGGCTGCTCAGGATGGCGCCGGAGGCATTGATGTGGTTATTTTTACCTACACGATAACTTAAAGATAAATTAGTTAAGAAAAGACGCAAATGAGAGAACATCACATTTTGATATGAGAGGAATCGTACCAAAAGATACTCCTGAAAGAATGTAGAACATCTGTGCATTGGTGCAGTTTCTTCAAGACTGTTAAATAAATAACTGTGAACGCTGTTACTAGTTTTATTCAACTTGCAAAGCTTACATATAGGTCACTTAAGGTAGCATTTTGTTTAAATGTGTGATGTTGGCAGATGTTGCCTTTGTATAAGGTGAGAAATCACTGCGGGGAACCTTCATGGTTCAGTCTGACTGTCACACGACTTATGGACCAAGAAATCAGCAGTAACGCAACAAAAGGCTCAAGACAGCAGGTCAGAGCGGCAGCCCAAAATAGACTGAGGAATCCTAACGTTTGTATTTAAAGGTTTAGGAAACACCTCCCACGTGTGTGTGTGTGTGTGTGCGTGTACAGACAGACACCGGAGCCTTGACTATAATAAATGAACTGCCGCAGCAGTGCTTTTTCAGGTTGGGCCACTGGAATAATTCAGGGCTGGAGGCACAGCTGGGGCAGCGATCACATGTTTCCTTCCGTGTGGCGCTGAGCTTCTTTCTCCCTCCCGTCACTCACTGTCACGCATGCAAACACTCAGATAAGACAAAGTCCTTGTCTGACTGTCTGACTCTGGCTGTGTAGGTGTGTGTCCCGCTCTGCTCACACGGGGGATGAAGCTTTGATCTGTTTTTTAACCTTAATTTTCAGAATCGTAGTTTGCCCTTCTCGTTCATTTTCTGCAGGTTGTTGTAGTCCGTCCTGCCACTTTGGTCGAAGTTTCATTTTCATGATTTGTTTCCTGTTTTATTTTGGTTACTTCTTGTCTCGTTGCAGATCGACTTCCTGTCAAGTTTCCCGCCTGTGTGATTGCCTGCCACGCCCTAATCTGTTTCACCTGTGTGTCTTTCTCTTCCCTCTCCTGGTGTATTTAGTCTGTGTCTTCCTCTCTGCCAGGTTTTCTTAACTTCTGTGAGAGTTCTAGCGGCAGTTGTATGTACTTGTATTTACTGTGTGCCGACATGTGCGTTGCCTGTTACTTGCCCTTTTTGCCTGCCAACTTTATACCTCTGCCTGTTGGACTGACTAAACCTTTGAACTCCTCGCTTCCTGGCATGGGCCTTGTGGGTCCGTCTACTCTTTGAGCCTGATATGGGTGAGCTTCATCAGAAAAACCTGAAGAAGCATTTCTTAATCTATTATTTGCTTTGCCAAGTCCATACATTGTTAAAGGATTTTTATATATTTTTGTCGCATCAAAGTTCATAAAATGTTTTTTTTTTTTTTTTTTTTTTTCCCCCATCTATTCATATAATCTTGGCCTGTCCTGAAGAGCACCTGATTTTACAACTTTTTTTTTTTTGTCTTCCTATTTTTCCATTATCAGGTCTTCTATAGAAATGAACACATAAACCTAGTATTGGAAAATGACCATAGCCATAGATGCTGAAAATTCCAACTTCATCTTCCTCTCTTTACACAATTCAAAAAGCCTGTCTGCTCATAAATTGATATCTCGTGACATGACCACCCCTCCTGCCCTTTTACCATACAGATCGGCTCTCAGCCTTCCTGCACTCCATGCTTTCACCCCAGTGGAAACAGGCCTGGTCTGGTTACCCACCGTGGAGATGATGGATTGACAGCTCACTTACGGGAAAGGCTGGGGCCTTCAGGTAAACAAGCACTGAACTGTATTAAATATGGGGAGGAAAAAAAGAAAACATGTTCTAACGTTTGGCCAGAACCGAAGGGGAAAGGAGACAAGAATGTGGCTTATGCCATGTGCATTAAAACCTGAAGCTGATGTTGCATTTTAAAAGGACATGTCCAGAGAAGTTTGGCTTGGGCCAACTCTCATCTCTAAATAAAGTCAATGTGAGTTGGTTGTTGGCTGCTCTAATTGCTTTTCCAGCAGATTGCATTAAGATTGTATCTGCAACTTGTACAGTTGACACAGCACCTAAAACATGAATGCTACCTTTTAGAAATAACCTTGGATGCTTGATAGTGGTGGCATTTTTTTTTTTTTTTTTTTTTTTCCTCCCCCTCCATTCTGCCTTTATTTTCCTCCAGTAGGCCTACTGAGCAATGATCCATGGGAAGCCAAATCAACAAGGAAATTGGGCTAGATCTTTGCCCTCTCAAATGCGGTATAGAAGCCATTTCGCTCATTACCCTGCCACGAGAAACATTCACCAACATTAGTCCTCGATTGGCCCTGATGGCAGTAATTTCATATTCTAACATTGTGATCCTGACAAATTAATTTCTGCTCCATTTTGCTTCTTGCCCCCCCCCCCCTGCACCCACCCTGAAAAAATCCTTCAATTCAAGCAGTGACAAATACTGAGACAGACAAAATGAGATAATTGAAGTGATCATAACTGATGATTAGCCAAATCTCCAACAGTCTGGGTCTTCCAAAGACAGGAAAGTCTGTTACCTAAAGAAAAACTGCTGTAAAGTTTTAGCCATATAAATAAGAGGAAATTAATTAAATGCAGGGCGGGTGGTTTGGCGCCATGGAAAGAATACACAATTTAGAGTCTTGTGCCAAGGAGCCAAATGGACAAAATGAAGGTGATCAGTCATATTTTGCTGCTTTTTGACATTAAGCATATGCTTTTTTTCTAAGAGGTCAGCTAAGCAATTTAGACAAATTGGACAAAATTGCAAAGGTAAACACAGGGAGAGGTCTCGTAATGTTTCTTTCACTCTTTTTCTTTCCCTCAGTCTCATTTTCAGACACTATTTTGTTTTGTAAATCCCTTACCTGAATTTTCTGTGACGGTAACACTGAGACAAAACGACTCCGCCAGGGCTATCAGGGGCAGGGTGGTGTTATGGTGTTTGACGGCAACACTGGCCACCAAGCCAACCCAAACTACACTACCTTGCCTCAGAAAATACATATACAACTACTGAAACCACAGTGTGGCTTTCAGTTGCAGGCCAAAGTGGTGTGACTACTGGTAAAGTCCCGCTGCATTATGTGTTTTTTCCTTGTTTCTAACTAAAAATTGAAGAAGGGAGGACAGTTTGGAGCTGTGGGATAATACAATATGCTGTCATAGCTATCCTGTTCACATTTTGACATTGAGACATCCTATATGCTGACATTTTGTGCAAATGGCAAATACAGTTTAATCTGTAATGCAAGATGTTCCCTTGCTCTTATTTTCTCACATTGTGTTAATGAAAATGTGGTGTAGTTCAACATGCAAGAGTCCTATAGGACTGTTGGATTCGTTTTAACTTTTGCACAGCTTGATCATCAATAAGGTAAAGGAGGCAACTGCACAAAGTCACAAGACCTCAAAGATCCAATTAATTTGATGTTGTGATTTATAGTTATAATCATTAGTGACTTGTAGTCATTTCAGATCACAGCCTGCACACAATCAAAACAGAGCCCAGGTACAAAACTTGTAACTGTTTCCATTTATATGTCCATAACTATCTATAAACATGGAAGTCCTGCATTTGTTCCGAACGTCATTGCTCGATAATGTTTTCCATCAACTGCGTCAAATATTGCAAAGCGTAAGATATGAGATGTGCTGATGTGATGTGGACCCGAGTCAAATTCCTAGGGTCAGCCTCAGTGCACCACTCCAGGGTCAAGGCTGTGAGCTGAAGCCCAGCCAGCGCTTTTCAGCACCCCGTTTCTATGTGGTACAATAATGGCAAGATGAATCATTGGAGAGAAGGACACACACACACACATGCACATTGAACCCATTGCTCACACCTTTGGGGTCTAGACATGTGTGCAAGGTGCTGAAAAGCGAGAGCGAGCTGTAAGGTGATTGGCCATGCTGACCACAGACATGAGGTTTCGAGGGTGAGTAACAAATACAGGTTGCTAAGACACTGAAAGGAAACTCGCTGCTGCCTTTCTATTCTTTCACTAGTCTTTCGGCTTTGTTTTTCTTCTGCTTTTGGAGCCCGCCCGTGCCAGTCTTCACTTCCTTTCGACAGTTTCAATGAGGCAACGGTTCGCGCTTGACAGGTTCTCATGCCACCTTGTTAACTTGACGTATCATTAAAATGATGACCGCGGCCAAACGTTTAGCCTGACTGTAAGAATGAGAGTGTGAAGAATTAAAACATTAGCCATCCCTTTAAGTGCAGGGACCTCCGACTCTGCTCAGTTTGTCATCTATTTATCTAATGACTCCTTCACAGTTTAGAGAGTAGGTTAGATTCTGTCCACTCCTGTATGCCTAAAAAAGCATGGTGCTGCCATAACCCTAATTGCCCTGCCCTGCCTCATTAGAAAACAAGCCTAACTGGAAAATCGCCCCAAGTGGCTTAAATTAATGAGACCTTCACATTGTGCGCTGAGTCATCAGAGCCGTGAGTCAGTGCAATGTCACCACAAAGGAAATGGCTGCTCCATAAACTGTCAATGGGCATTTGGGCAGCAGTGGAGAGCCTGACGCTGTCCCTTTGACCATCATTCCATGTTTCACTGTTTATCAGTCGGTGTGATGGCTCGGTCTGAATGTCCCTGCAGGAGTGACACGAACTGTAACTGATTCTTATTGTTTTTGTGCCATCGACTCGTCTTGTAACCTCCAGTCTTTGAGCAGCACCTTGTTATCATACTTATTTTTTTTTTATTTTTTTAAACTTTAGGATGTCAGGGAATAACGGTACTGAAAATGATCCAATCGTCAACACCACCAAAAGATGTGATTGAACTTGACAGTAAATGTCATGGAAACAGGCAGGAAGACTGCAGGTATGACCCCATTATTTTACCCATCAGCCCCTGAGCCTCACCGACTTTATAACTCACAGGGGCTGAGGTCAGGGTATGATGACTTCATTATGTTTGCTCCCATGGTGCCGCATTCTTACCTGGTGCCCCTTGACCTGCCCCCCCGACATGCTGTGCGGATGGTGGGCATGTGCTGCAGAGCAGACACGCACACATTCTGGCCTAAAACAAGACGTAAGACATCAGAGGATCATTCTAGGTTAATGGAATAAAAGGAAGGTTAGGTTTGTGCTTTGAGAGGCGGCGAGAGCTGGTTTTATTGTTGAATCACAGCTGGCAGGTATGATTATATGAAGTAGGGTGTTTTTGTTTTTTTTTCTTTCTTTTTTTAAAAAGGCTTAGTGAGAGCAAATTGTAATTTGAACAGATACTCACTGCCCAAATGACGGTACAGGTTTATCTGCATTTCTTTTTCCCCAGTTCAACCATCTGTCTCTCATCTTGTGAAAGTTTTTAACGGTCACTTCCTCTCTGCCCTACCATCCCTCGGTGGGAGACTGAGGTGTTGATAGCTAAGAAATGATGGTTTTACTGATTCCTTGTTTGGGAAACTCATCACACCGACCTCAGATTTAAGCCTCAGGTGGTATAACTGCAGCCAAAGTGTATGGTGGATTGAGTTATAGAGGCGTATATTTAAGGCAGAGATCATCTGCAGCCGTGAGTCTTCTAGCTCTGTTGGGAGGTAGGGGCTGTTTACCAGGAGGTAGGGAAACTTCTCCAGGGCAAAAAATAAAATGGATCATTTACAAAGGTTAAAACTCAATAAAGAAAAACCGAGCTGCACAGTTTGGCAAAAGGTATCTCAAGGTGTAAGGATTATGTGAATCGAGGGGGGGAAGCCACAATCTAATCTGAAAAAGTTCTACTTTCTATTTGCTTTTTCCTTTTTCACATTTGTTCACTTTACAAATCATACAATTTTGTCTTTTTTTTTTAATAATTCCTTCAACTCAACGTCTACTCTGTATTAAATCTACAGCTGATTTACACTCCTAGAAGCTGGCATGGAGATTTTGAAGGCGTGTTATACAAAGTGATGGACCGAGTTGTTGTGTTTTCAATAGAAGTTTTCTTCATGATCTTTTTTGCTCTCCTCACCTTTTTTCATCGTTTCCACACGGAGGGCTGGATCCCTCAAAGGGATTTGTTTCTTCCATATTTTTTTTTTTGTCACTTTTAAATTACAAAATAACTTTACCTTTTCATAAATAAGTAGTGTAAGGAAAACAAATTTTAAGCGACCACTATTGAAAAGATTGCTTTTTTTTTTTTTGGTTAGTAAATCATCCATTTGTGTCCATTGTGTCTTTGGACATATGCAGTGACTGAGGCAACATTACGCATGTGGCTGGTGAACTCTGACTGATGGTCAGTCTGCTGTGCAGCCCTCTTGTAATCGCATGAGATTGATCTGTTGTGACTGTAGATGACGCCACCTCCAGCTCTCTGTGTTTGGTCTTCCCCATATCTATTTCCCTGACTGTGGCCAGTGTCTCCATCACTGCCTGTCCAGACAGACAAAAGCAATTCAGGTATCCCTTGTTTGATTTGGGTCAGGGCCTCCCAAAACTAATACCTGTAAGCCCTATAATATGGTAATTTGTAGCGGCTGGGGTAAGGAACGTGGATTTATCAATAACTGGGCTCATATTGGGCTTAGATTTGGTTTTTGGATGGAGACGAGGGGCACACTCAAGGGTTAGGTGAAACAGAGGTTATTCAATAAGGGGGGTGGTTGTTATTCCAAAAGGCAACCAGAGGAACTTATAGGCTGTCGGTGAGCAGGCACTGACAGCCTCGTAGACTGACACTCCGAGACGCTCCCATGGGGGAAATGGGTAGACAACATGTATGTGCAAACATGCGTGTGTATGTGAGCTCAAATATTCAGCGAAGCACACAAGGGTTTATGAAAGTTCCCCTCACATGAATTTGTCCCGTATTATTTTAGCAGGTACTGTAGATCTTTTGTGGGGCCTCTGCAGCAGCACAAACGTGTACGTTAGAAGGGAGGTTGGATCTTCTCAAGCTTTTCTACGTCAAAACGCGCATTAATTCATCAGATTTTTGTATTTGTTATTCCCAAAGTTGTCATGACAAATGACACCTTTAGCACAGTTTACAATAAACAGGTTTGACTGGGGATGAGCACTGCTCAGTAAAAGAGCCCAATTGTTTAATTATTTTTTTTTTATTTTGGTAAAAACAGTAAAAAGGTTAATACAGTTATACACTCGCTGCAATGTGAATCTCAGTTCAGCATGCTAATGTTGGTTACCAAGTACTTCATGCAATGCACAGCTGAGGATGTACGTGTACATCTGCATAGTATTGAACAGAAACACACAATTTTCAAATTACCATTGAGTTTTTTTTGTTTTTTTAAGCAACTTAAAAGAAAAAATCTCAAACGTCTTCTGGTGTCTCAATAAACGGGGGGGGGGGGGGTTCACCTTCATATTATTTAAAAAAAAAAAAAAAAAAACAACTTTCAGCCAAAGAGTTCTTAAAGTTCTAGAGAAAAGTGTCTCACAAACACACACTGATGTGAGGTGAACAAAAGGAATTCATTAAGTCTCCTACCCAATGTCTTTGCATCATACCTGCGTCCTGAGCCCGGGAAGTGCTGCATAATGAGCAGCAGAGATGAAAGCAGCTCTCCAGGCAGCAGGAGGCAGACTTCTTTACACTCTGAAGTGTTTCTGGCTCGCGTTATCCTCTTTCTAATCTCTGCGGACAAAACAGGAGCAGACCTGGCAGATGGTTGTAATGAGATAAAACCACCTCCGTGGGGAATGAATGCAAAAGCACACCCTGACGGATGTCTGGGGCCGTTTACCAGGATGAACTATAGTTGATAGCCGATTGTACTGCAGTCCATTTGAATCGTGATTGCTATGAGATGTGAATTTTTTTTCTATGCTTTTTTTTTTTTATATATATATACATTTTTGATTGAATCATTAATTCCTTAACGGTCCCTTTTTTGGGGGATGTTGGTATCCACAAGAAGATAAATTTGTGGCTTTTAAGACTTGACATCACAAAGTGACAGCTGGTTTTGGGGATCGGTCTCTGAATACAGCCTGAGAGCATTTCTCTGCGGACTTGGACCTTTGATATGTTCACAGGAACAGCATAGGACCTCGAGCTGATTTATAGTAGGAAATATCACTTTGTGTAATAGGGGACCTTGAATTGTCTTTCAAATGAAGCCATTCTAAAGGTATAATGTAAAAGTCTAAAACATGTTTACTTTAGATGAATAATGAGGGAAACCCGAGTTTCAGCTGTCAGATGGTGCTCAGTATGGCCTGCTGGTTGAAAGACACCAGAAATTCATGTCGCATCACTCTTGGTTCACTGATTTGACTTTCTTTGAATGTCGCGTAAATCTACAAGCTTCTTAAGCTTCCACATGACACATCCATGTATCATATTGCAGTTTGAATCTACAAAACTGATTACTGTTTTCTCAGGTCTTACACATATAGGGCCTGACATTTTACTCTGCTGTGGGACCCCCAAAACACTGACATATGCTCGCTGAATCTGGTTGTGACTGTGGTTGTGTAGTTAATTAGAGCCAACGTGGCCACACTGTTAATCACCTCCACTGCAGTCTGCTCAAGAGTTTGTTAATACTGGATCCCTGAGATTACCTAGACCTAATGGACTCATTAATTACACACACTTTGCTGTGTTTTTAATTAGTCATCTGTTCATTCAGCAAATCAGCAGTGCCTTTCTTTCTTTTTTTTTTTTTCTTTTTTTTTTTTTATGCCGCCAGGAACTCTGTGTTATATAGCGTTACTCATAACAGCTGCTCGGCTTGAAAGAGAATAAATGATGTGTCGGGCAGTGGAGCAACTGTGAGTGAGAGTGCAGGGTTGTGTGTCTGCTTTGTTTCCAGTGTATTTGTTTTTGGTTGAGTTGTCTTAGGAATGGCAGTGTTCAGTGTCTGACTACAGTACATGACAGCATTTGTTTGCCAGTCGATTGTTTAGCTTAATGTGATGGTTCAGAAGTGTGTGTGTGTGTGTGTGTGTGTGTGTGTGTGTGTGAGAGATCCAAGAGGTGACCCACACACACACACAAACGGACACAGCTCTATCTGGAGGAAGGAGTGCTCGTCACTGCTCGCGGTGCTAAGTGATTTGTGAGGCTGTTCCCATCAGGCACAAGTGGAAATGTTTTTCTAATTTGTATATTTTCTGAAGCAGAAACCAAAGCGTCTATGTGTGTTAATTAGTGGCTGTAAAGTACTTCATGATGTAGCACTGCGTTGCGTTGCAGCACAGCATCGGGGGCCTGTGTGACCATCGCTGCTGCTACTGCCGTTTCCCCACTCAGAGCCTTGCTTATTTCATTTCTGCTTTGTAATGAGAGTCAGATGCGATAGTGTTTACAACAGGGCCTGAATCAGTCACATGCTGTCTAATTAGCTGCAAATGGCCCAACAGCAGAGGCGGATATTTCTGCTGTGCACTGTCACGAGTGGTGGGTCAAACCGTCCACAGGAAGAGGGCTTAAGGATGGGAAGGTTTCTTTTCAAGTTCTGCACAAAAAAAGAAACCTGTATTATGGCAGTGTAGGTTTTTTTTTTTTGTCCACTATAGAAGGATGAGGTTGAAATTGGTGTCAGTTCAGACCTGAATTGAAGCCCAACCTGCCACTGCAGTGTGTGAGGTGAGTCCTATCCCTACACTTGGCTCACCTTTGATCGACTGTTGCCGCCTCCACAGAGACTCAAGAGGCTGAGACATATAACAGGCCAAAACAGAGATACAAGGAATGTTTTATTTATTTTTTTTTTTAAACCAGATCCTGGTCAAGAAGAACAAAAGGTGCAGAAGCCGCCGAGCTATGATCCGTTGCAGTCAGCAGCTCCCTATTAACTACCACGCAAACGCCCACCATGAGCGGACTGGACAACCGGCGAATTCTAACCCAGAAAGGAAATTGGAAGTAAAATTAAACCAAAATGCCTCACCTATGGAGCTATGGACAGGACAAACAGCACCATGTGGTGTATGGGCTTGATATAGGTAGAGCCCCTCCTGAGGGAGCGTCCAGCAGAGGGAGAGCAAGAGACAACCAAAAAAAAAAAAAAAACACAACCCCTCCAAATGTGCACAAGAGAGGCCGCGTGACCATCAGAAATTATAACTACCCAGTGAAACGTTATAACCAGAAAACAGTCATGTGATTTTGGCCACACTCGTCCAGAGGTAGAAAGAGAGAGAGACTTTGAAAACTTCAGCTTAATTTCCTGTTACTTATTGAAATAATAAAATTAACGCCAATTCTGCTTTTTAACTTTCTGCTGCGCACATAAAGGCTGCTGAAAAGTAGCAGTCCAATGGTTTGTGTGATGTGGCCTGTCATGGACTCATTATTTCTTGGCTGTTTTTTTTTTTTGTTTTTTTTTTTTTTTCCCCCCCATGTCCATCTCACAGTGCTGCTGAATTCACACATTCAATCTGGCAAAGTTGTGCGTTTTTCATCCTTTCCTGACCATCAGGATTACGGCCTGGACTTCAACCAGTGAAAGTCAACTAGTCAACACAATAAGGGGACTGGGGGAGTAATAATGTTTCTCCCTGTGCTCACGTGTTCGCATCCATGACTAAGATAAAAATAAGATGGGGACGTGTGGCAGTGCTACCGAACTGTGACCAAAAACTTCAGCAGTTGCTTTTAACTTTTTTTTTTACAAAAAATTTTAATTAAATCATGAAAAATGTTATCAATTATTATAGAAAGTCAGTAAAACTAGAGGAATATAGTTGAACATAGCAAAGCAGAGAGAGCGACCAGGCTAAAAATGTCTTAAAATAAAAGGACTATAAAACACTAAAGGATTCAAATGTTTTTTTTTTTTTTTTTTTCCCTTCTTCTGCTTTTGGCTATTTCCCTATTTTGGGGAAGCCTCAGCTCTGTGACTTGCATATTTGGTTTGGCTACAGTTTGTCTGTTTTTGTTTTGTTTTTGTTTTTTTTGTGGGGGGGTTGACTTGGTTTGACTTGTTGCTGGGGTTTGACCCTGGGTGTTCTACCACTAAGCTACATCCTTGGGAAGTAGTAATAATTAACTTATTTGAAATAATAATCAAAATGCTGTGAATGAATGGTTTGGGAAAAGAAAATCTTGACTCATTGAGTCAAGACAGAGAATCCCAGTCAACAACAGAAGCTATTTTCACCTGAATTCATGACTTGTGCTCGCCCTGATTTATGAGAATTGTAATCCCAACCCACACATGCTCCTCTGCTAGTGGCTACAGGAGCCATTCAGCACATCTAAAGGCGACCTGTGACTCTGCTCATGAATGTTGGCAGAGGAAGAGAAGGTCCTGTCCCATTGTCCACTTCAATTCATCTTTACCCAGGACAAGGCTTCTTTCATCCACTACCCCTGCTAGTGTTTTATTGGGCTCCCCCAAAACAGCTCGGGTGATGATGGCCCCACAATTCAAAATGTTCCCCGGAGAGGTCAAAGGTGGGCTGCATAGGATGGTGCGAAGAAGAGAAGGGAGGGGTGGGGGGCAGGAAGTGTCAGGGTCAGGACAAGAAAGTAGGAGGAATGGGCGGGTGAATAGAGGGAAGAGGGGAAGAAATTCCAGCTTGGACAACGTTAACTTGAACTCGGCAATAAAAGTAGGAAAATAGCTCAAGCAGCAAACACCTGCACCTTCCTTTAATAAATCAGAGGTGCCCAAGCACAGTGAATCAGTCGGTCTGAGCAGATATTCACTTCTAGCTATGCACTACACGGATATAATGTGCGTGTATATATATATATATATATATTATGATCTTTTTTCCTTAATAAACACTATTTTCAGATTTTTCTCTGGAAAATTCTTCCCTACATTGTGGCAGCAATATTTCGCTCTCCCATTTCAGTGTTCCAGGCTGACAACAGAGAAAGTAATTAGGACACAACGAGCCTTTGTTCGTTTGGAAGTATTACTGCTCAGTGAAACAAAAAAAAATAATCTTTAAAAAAAAAAAAAAGCAGCAAATCCATCAGTCGGGGACTTTTAATGTTGCAGTATGATGGAATTATAAAGTGTCAAGCCAGTGCTGAAGTGTCTCAAACCTTTTATTTTGTCTCATGACCAGGCGGCGTCTGAGCTGTAAAAGAATGGTCAGATTGTACTGAAGTCAATTTGAAAAATGATCCTACTTCTCACTTGATTTATTAGTTCAGTAGCCATTTTCCTAATGAGCTTGTGATTTCCATCTCTAGTTTCAAATCTTCAGTACAACATAATGATTGACAGACTGTATCACCCAATCAGTACCAAGAACATGTCAGATCCAGCTCTCACTCCTTTTAGGCTCCGTCCTTCTCCAAACACGGTTTCTTTTTCGCTTTGGAAAAAACTGCTGATGACAACCAAATTACAGCTGATTGATCACATAACCCGCCATATCAGCTGTGAGTCTCTCCTCCTCTGAATATCTCCTCAGAGATTCAGGGGCTAGAGAGGGCAAGGTGGTGACGGTTCAGATTCAGTGCTTGTAGCGGAGCAACACACTTAGCTTTTTCCCTTCAAAATTAAATCAAATATCATGACATGACTATTTGGTTTTGCTACCACACTGCATAGTGGAAAGCAAAGCTCTTCACAGATGTAGGTGAACTATTAGTTTGCGACATGAATGGTCGCTACTTCAACATAGCAGCAATTGCTATGCTGCTTTCTTCGTCTGTTAATCTTCTAGTACCTGTAAAACTTAAATTTTGACCCCTTTAACATAATAACGGGAACACTGACAACACAACACAATTCAGGGCCCAGACGGAGAGTATACGGAATGAATACCGATCATTATCATTGTTAAGAGCTTTTGCACCAGCAGCTTTGCATGGCCATAAATTTACGAAATCATGGAGTGTTTCCTTTTGAAAGCTACGTTTCCCACACTCTCCCATTTTCCGTCCAGCTTCAGGAAGCCACTTGCCAAGCTGCCATAACGGTGGAAAGCCATCATTTCCCATCGCTACCAGATGTATACCCATCTATTTCCACTGTCCTGGCATGGCACACATTCGCTCAACCGCTAGAGCTGGGCATATACTGTCTCTATCTGTACCCGTCTGCTGGCCTGATTACAAGCTCGGTGTTTGTGTTGCGCCATTGCCAGCGGTCGCCAGTGGAACCGTGAGGTGGCTGCCCTTGTGGCGGCAGCTTTAAGAGCGTGCCACAAAATTGGTGACAGACACAGCCAACACACAGTCACTGGCACCAGAGCTGACTGGTTGGTGGAAGATCACGTTAATCAGACATGAAGGCAAGATTTACGCGGTGATGCACCCACATACTGCCCAGTACATGCACACACATTGTGCAGGCGTACTGTAACACTTGGGAAGTTTTTTTTTTTTTTTTTTTTTTTTCCCCCCCTGTGTTTCCTGGCTTTCAGCTTCTCTACAGGACAGTTTTCTTTTTGGTTTTCCCCACAGTCCCATGTGACCGCCATCACCACCCTCTACGTGGGATGTGTCTCAGACATGCAGCAGAATTGAAAGGGGACGGTTGGGAAAGGATGGCCACTAAAGTGAACAAGTCATGCAAAACCAAGGACGGCATCTATAAATCCACACTGTGCACCGTGAAAGTGCAGTGAGATGAAGCAGGCGTGAGTGTGTAAACATGGCCTTCTGAATTGAAGACCGTTGAACACACACACACACACACACACACCTGCTCTCTGCTGTGACTTGGTCTCGCTGTGCTTCATGTGGCCTGTAGTGGTCTGTTGAGGAATGCAGAACTGAACCACAAATGGACCAGACACACAGCCAGATGACATAAAACTCAATTTGCTGGTTCTTGCTCTTTCTCATTCTCTCTTCTTCCTTTCTCCCTGCGGAGGTTCCTTCTCTCTGTGACCTGATGCCATTCAGGCTTCCAAACGTCCCCCCGCCCTCCTGTTTCTCAGTCTTTTATTTAATACTTGTTCTACATACATGTTGTCTGCCACTTTACTTGCCTCAACAATCACTACTTTTTTTCCCCCCTCCTTTCCTCCCTTAATTCAAAATTTTATACAACTACAAGTACACTATGGACGTTAAACTCATTGAGGTTCTTTTAAGTCTTTCTACTTGTTCTACATTATTTACAACCACATCCAGGAATCTCTTGTGCAGCCATGGCCTTATTCTGCACCAAGGATCAGCTGGTACTGTTCCATACACAGGCCCTGCTCTTGACTTGTCTCTGACTACTCTTCCGGACTGTAAGCTATAACATGCACTCTTTTATGCTTTCCAAAAGTGAAACCACAGAATCTAATAATACAGAAACCCATATTGTCTTTCATTTTAAACTGGATTTGGATTAAGCCTTTATAGTGTTTAAATTAACAAAGTTCTCCACTTTAACTGGTCTGGTTTCTCTTGATAAAATGTTAGTGACAACACGTCAAGAACATGGACTTTAATCAGAATTACAGGATGACCTCATATTGGGACATGTGACCTCTACTTTGTTGGGGGTGACTATTGGTGCCCTTTGACTATGCAGAGAGCTGAACTCAGCTCCATAACACCACATAGACACAATTGGGGGGGGGTGCCTATTGTCCTACAGCAGCTTAGGAGGAGCAGAAGACACTGGGCAAGTAGGAGACTCTACAGTCATGTCTCTGGAGTTGGTGGCCCTGACCTGGTACCGAAGGAGATACTGGGATGAGGAATTATGCCACGACTTCCTGTGTCACCCGCTCTGCACACATTTCATTAGATTTCTTCTATGCCACTACAAAATATCACCTCTGTGTCCTTTAGGAGAATCTGATCAAAACCTGATGCACTCCCAACGCACAGAGAGCTAGCTCTCTCCAGTAGTGAATAGTGAGGGCTGATGCGAGTTTTGTTTCTGTTTTGATGCGGCTTCGTGTGAAGGATGCTATGCGATAATGAGTGGTCGAGTCTTTTGTTGTTGTCTGCAAAGTGGCGACCCTGCAGGAAACAACCTTGGTTCACCTTTGTGATCACTCTCGACATTGCAAAATTTGCACACAACTCAGCTGATGGGAATAGAAAGAACTGGTCAGGTGGAGCGCTGCGGAGCCACCCCCTGATCAAAGCAGGGGCTGCACAAAAAAATGGACACTGAAGGAATGAACAGTGAAATGATGAAATCTTGGTCAAAGTATCAAGTGAACACTTGATCTCAATCACTAGGTCTTTATTGTGAAAATATCATACCTAGTCTTTTTTTGAACGTTTCTTCTTCCACATGTAATTTCCCCAAAACAATTGTCTTGCATTCATGCTAATGTTATTTTCCTCTGGGTGCCATTTCTTCCCATCCCTTCTTCCCTCCATCCTCATCTTCGTCTCAGGTGGCTGTAAGTCTGCAAATGCTCATTAAGAATTTCGCACTGCACGCCGCTCCCCCCGACCCAGCAGCCAGGACAAACCTCGAGTGTGAAAGCTCTCATTTATCATCAGGCACCGCAGGGCAATCGGCCCGGCCGAGCTGTAGACATGGGCGGGGTAAGGTAAAGGGTTGGTTACAGTTTAGGAAAGAGGGGAAGAAAAGGGGGGGGGTTGGATGAAAAAGCATGGCGCCAAAGGAGGCAGGAGGACAGAGTTGGGTGGTGCAAGTGGGGTGAGCTGGTGTGAGCATGGGGCAGTGAGCAGCGTTGCCTTTGGGAAGGGAAGAGATAGGAGCAGGGAAGGTGGGCAGAGGGGGAGGAAACATGGATGTTGAGTAGCCGTGTGTGCCGTTGGCGCGAGAAAATCAGGAGAGGACGTGCAACTGGCAGCTTTCACATTAACACTAGCAACTGTGTCCCTACAGACTCGGCTCCATCTCTTCGTGCTCTTTACTGGATAGAGCACAAGACTTGGAGAGTGTTAGATGGAGTGAGGACACAAACCAAAACAAACAGAAATCATTGGAATGTGTTTTATATGATAAGGCAACGTCACACAAATAAATAGAAAGGAATCGATCGATTATGAGAAAAAGGCTCATCAGTTGAGTTGGGTTTCATTTATGAAAGGGAAAAACTTGTGATGTTCCATTGATTTGACATGAAACTTCACTGTTTCAACTTTAATCCATCTTTGGCTCCTCCACAGCTGAGTAGCGACGGTGCATGACATAATCCTGGCCTGAGCAGAGGGCTCCTGTTTGCATTAATCACTAAGCACCAGAACAACCAGTCATCATCCTGATGAAATAATATCCAATATACATATAATTCAAATATGTGTTTCTATTACTGCACCACCTATTTCTTCATATTATGAACATACTGCACATACATGCATATAAATGTGCATACTCAAACTCACCACTCTGCTCTTGACTAAATGCTCATTTTTATGTTGCTTACTACGTGACTACTGGATTGATATTAAACCACAGTCAAATTCTGTGCGTGTGCACATATCCTGGGCCAATAAAACTGATTCTGACTCTGATTACACATCAGCAGTTTGACGTTTGGAAGACATTGTGCGTAATGGGCAGGCACGGTCTTTGAAGATGCTATCAAATTGCCTTATGGGAAGAGCATGATTGGAGCTTAGACCGTTCATAAGCAGTAAGTCAGCTGGTTTGATTTAACCAGATTTCTGTGTTTCGCTAAACGGATTGCAGATCCACTGACCGGACAGGACTTTCGTTCATATCAAATCATTCCTAAATGGCAACTGCTGACTCAGCACATTTCAGATACGCATTTTATATTTCACCAAAGCAATAACAACAAAACATAACAAAAAATTGTTTGTCCATTCCAAAACCAATGTCACAGTGTGACATGAAAAAAAAACATAATCACAGTAAAATGGTAAGCTTCCAAGTTTTGAAATGAGCCAATTTCTAAAAAACAAACTGTCTGTTAGTGCAAATGATGATTATATGCTGAACCCTGCAGCTAATTTTGATGGAGATGCTGCTTGACAGACATATACATAGATTATAGGATAGGCTGTTACTGCTCAGCACAGCCCAGGCCTCATTAAAGAGCTTCATGTTATGTGGTCGGGCTTGTTTGCCCTGCAGTTTACACACTAAACTCAGTTGCCAGGCGGTGAATGTTTCTAAAATGCAGATCAATACTCAACAGTGGAATAAATGAATTCTCATGGGAATTGTGGTCAGGAGCTGTGCCACTGACGTAGGACTGGTCTTTTGAGAAATGTAGGGCTGGACACGTGTTGAGTTGCTCTCCGCCCTGCGATTGCAGGTCAATAGAGAAAAGGCTGATGACAATTTGGGACACCACGCTGATTTAGCATGCATTCCTGTCACACAGTTAGTGTAATGCTTGTCACAGACGTTGACACTGCTGGTTTATCGTTTCCACTAGCAGAGACTCCACAGACAGAATGGGCTCCAGACACACAACTTGTGTGATGAAATTACCCTGCAAATGGCCCATACAAACCCAGGACTAGTTGTGGTTTTCTCTGCATTTGGTTGTTGTTTTTTTTTTTTTTTTTTTTTTTTTCTCCTTCTTCTTCTACTGGATGTCCATGTGTGATTGAGCAGAATTTTCCAGCTTTCCCAGCCTTGCTGAATAACCTGCCGTAATAAGACTAAAATACATAAGTGAAAGCACTTTTGCCATCAATATCTGTTTATGTTGCGTTGCCAAACCAGCTCTGACACCTTTCGTGACCGTGGGTAGTAAGCTTCAAGGGAAAGCAAGCAATTGTGTTAATCATAGATCTATTCAGGTTTAAATTTGGCAGCAAAATCAATACAGGAAAATATATAACAACTTCCAGAGTTCCGCAGCGCCCTTCCAAGCATAGTCTACAAATGAGAAAGTTTCTGTAAACCTTTAAAACAGTAGAGGGGTCAAGGTTGAAGTGGACAGGAAATTGCAAAGCACGCAAATAATGCATGAAGGTCAGAAAGGAAAATGTTGGTTGGAGTTTTTCAGTACGGCAATTTATATCTTGTTCTGACTGTCAAAGTCATTCATCATACAAGTCACAGTTTGCTACACTGTTAACCAGAGAAAACCCCAAATTTGTCTCAAGGCAATCATTTCTATATATAAAAGACAAATATATTCCCATCTTCTAATTGCTCTCATTGACTTCAGTTCAGTTTCATTCTACATCATAAACGCACTTAAATTGTGTACATAGAGTATGTCCTGAAGTAGTGTGACAGGGGGCAGAAGCAAAGGAGAAAAATTGTGACGTTAAAATGACATCCAGCCTTCTGAACTGTTGTGACATTCATCTGGCGAAGTGACTGTTGGTTTACTTTACTTATTTTCATCTGGTCAATATTAGGAAAGAGAAAATTTGGCCAGCTGACTGGTGAGGCAGGTAATTATTTGTTTTGAGATGGCTGTAATGTATGTACTGGCACTAAAACTGTGGCTTATGGGCTTGTTGAAAATACTTACGTCTGGTGCTGGTAAAATATCCCACGTTGGTCTAATACTGTTGTCAGATTGAATTTGGGTAAATATGTGTGAAAAGCCTCATTAAAGCCAGAAAATTAATACACTACTGAGTTTGGGTCTCAGTTTTAAGCTAAAGCAGACCAAAGGCCATAAGACACGATAGGCAAGGGAAAAAAGGGGTTTATAAGGTGAGGATGATTGTGTGTCTGTGCATGAGTGTGTGGTAACAGTAGATTATATTCAGAAATAACAATAATACTGATAATATCACTAAAGATAGGATGATAGTGCTTAATGTTATAGTAACAAACATTTTCTGATGGATACGTGTCCACAAACATAATAATAATGATGAGAATAAGAATAATCATACTACTAATAATGCAGGCAAGGGGCGCCCAGTCAAACCACCATTGCACGCACTGTTGTCAATGGGAAAAAGAAAGGAAGAAAACATAATTTTATTTCCTCTACAGTTCCACTCATTACAAGTCCTTCTGGGAAGAGGCATCAGTTAACCCAGAGCAAAGATCGTTTTAATTCCCGAGAGGGAAAATTGGACAAAAGCTTACACAATAGCTGCCAGTGTACTTAGTAACTGTGTCACAGTTACTTCACACTTCCATTCTGGTCAAAGTGATGTTTGAGGACGTTTCAGGAAACATGAAGGTCACACATTGGACAGCGCTGCTGTGTGTGTGTGTGTGTGTGTGTGTGTGTGTGTGTGTGTGTGTGTGTGTGTGTGTGTGTGTGTGTGTGTGTGTGTGTGTGTGTGTGTGTGTGTGTGTGTGTGTGTGTGTGTGTGTGTGTGTGTGTGTGTGTGTGAGACTCTCTAATCTTTCTGTCAGAGTTAAGCTCACATTAAATTGTATCATATTATTGCTCACCCCTCCACTAAGGAGAATCTCTTCTTTGTGCTGAGGAAGTGTTTGAATTTTCAGAAGAGGTATTTACATAAAAATTGTTAAGGATAATAGAAATTATCTATTTTCTCAGAGTCTTGCTTTAATTTCAGTCCATTATATCCTCTGACTTCTTTCCAAACTATATTGGAAGCCACAGTCTAAAGAGGCAGAAAAAAACAAAACAAACAAACCTGAGAGTGTATCCTCAGTGTGACAGACATGATTCAGTGCAGTTCCAATGACTTTCCATAAATTAGTCCCAAACAGCTTTGCTTTTTTTTCCCCCCACTTTGTCTCTGTGAGAACGCAGAGGAGGGAGAATGCCAGGAAATGTCATTTAGCCACTGTAGCTCTGTGAAACCTTCCACTAGCTCCTATTTAGGCAAGCTGTCTATTGAAGTGCTGAAATGCACGCAATGTGTGCAAAGCTTTGTGAGATGTGCACATATAAAAAATAAATCCCATGTCAAATTAAGCTTCAACCAGCAGTCAATTAGCTTAGCTTTGCATTAAAATTGGATGCAACGAGTAGCAGCTAGCTTGGGTGTTAGCATATCTGAAGCTATTTACCGTGGAGTGATTTGTTTGTTTAATCTTGCTAAGCTAAGCTGAATATCATTTTCACTTGCTGTATGTTGTAGAAATGCATCTTTGTTAAACAGTTTCTTAAACTTTGATTTATTAAGTTGGTAGCTGCAGTCTATAAAATCGACATTGACTGACACACAATTTAGCTGAACAGAATCTGGGAGAAATTTTCAAAACAAAAGACGATGCCAATTCGATTTTGTTGATCTCAGCCAGGCCTCTGTTTCTGTGTTGCTGCTTCTCATGATGTCATGAGTTGGTAGCTTAGTTGGAAGATGACAAATCCCACCCGCCATTTTCTCCAATGCTGTCCACAAAATCTAAATGTTTCCCAAGCCAGTGGAAAGAGTGCAAATGAAAACATAGTGGAGCAGTTTGAGTCACAGAATTTGATATTTTAGCTGTTCAATAATTTGGTGTAAGTGTTGACTTATTTGAAGCACACCTATTTCTTGCCCCATCGGCCAACATTTCAGCAGTGTGTTCCTGCATCTCAGCAATTCAACAAGTGAAGGGATCCTCCCAGCAGCTTAACAAGATGATGCTACACAAATTACAATAAACCAGGCTTATCCTCGAAGGAAGGGAAGGAAATGATTCAAGGCTATCATCAGTCTCAGCTGTGAGAAGTCGAACCTGTGACTATCAGCGAGTTGCTGGATATTAATACTAATCCCTGCGTTGAATTCGGCTCCTGGTGGCTTTTCTTTTTTTAATCTCAGCAGCAAAGCGCACCCTTGTTTAGATAATAGCAGAGATTCCAACCACAGCTCGGTAAACTCTTGGGGAAATGTGGAGAAACGCTCTATTGCACTTCAATCAGGATGGGAAATGTGAAACACATGAAGAGCTAAACTTTAGTCATTTCTCAATAATTTGTGGCCGGGGCGTCCCTACGTGGATGCACTCTCTTCTAACTAACTTTTTAAGTCGCTCTTTCATATTTTAAGAGGGAAAACCCTGCCACGGTGCAGAATTTAATTTGATGAGTTAATGTTGTTGATTTTATTTCATTCCAAGCCTTATTAATACTCCTTGGACAGGTAAAAGCTACTCCTTTGGCAAATCTACTTTATGTGGCTGCATTCTTTTGAGGCATGTTCTAGAAAAATCTCCTGCGCATGTTACAAAGACTTGTCTGAATCCACGGCTCAGCCCACACACTTTTTCCAGTGGTTTTTGGCCTTGGCAGACCTCTACCCACTACAGCTACATGCCAACGTCCAGACTCAGTCTAACATGAGAAGGTGATGTGCATAATTTGTTATATATGTATTGCTTAAAATCTGAAATATAAACACGGCAACAACGACAATCCTGCCGCCCTCAAAACCACTTAAAATAACAGCGGCGTTTAAGCCTTCTGGTTGCTCACATCTGATTAGGACATTTTGAATTTTTCTTTTTTTCTCCAGCTATACTTTTTCATGTCAAAATGGCTGAAGGCTTTCCATAAACACCGTTGAAAAATGCTAGGAAAATGAGGTTGTGGGTATAGAAGAGGCAGTTAGTATAATGAAAGCATGTTGTGGGAAATCAGAGCTTCACTTCTAGACTATCAAGAACCAGAATAGTCAAATGGCCCCACGACTCCACGGTTCAGTTTTTTGAAACCCATTTTTTCGGATTCATGTTATGATTTCTTCATGTTTCCTAATAAATTCTGACATTTATTTTCATGGTGACCAATAGATGGGTAGTAGGACGGATGCTTCCCCTCCCTCTCCTACTAAGTGTGTGAAGTATGACTTCACGGTACATTGACGCTGAGGGAGAAGGGTCACGGACTTCAGTCTAGACCCCCTCTTCACCCTTCTGCCTAAATCCGATGCTCGATTAGCGTTTCGATTTTGTGGGATTTTCAGTCGCGGTGCAGCTCTCACCAAAAAAATAACCCAAATACCTCAACGTCTGCTCTTGGTCCCTGTAAAAACATAGTTAAAGTGAGGAGATGTACGGCGCGGTCGATGCACTGTGTGCAGACACACTCTGTAATTGGAAGGATCAGTGGAAAGGGGAATTTGAGACAAGCCAGAGCAATTTGGGGGGATGACAAGATATTGTGAGGAGCTGAAGAGCGAATGGCAGCAGGTGAGAATGATTTGTCGGAGTTCAGCTTGTTATACTCCAGGGCTGCCTCTGCCCTACCTGCATTACCCGCACACGCGCACACGCGCACACACACACACACACACACACACACACACACACACACACACACACACACACACACACACACACACACACACACGGTTTTGTTGTACTTACAGCAGCCCTGAATGCATTGCACGTCATGAAACACATGCCATTGTGCATTTGGCCTTTTTCTTTCAAAGTGAAAAAAAAAATTGGACTTAAGTACATTGATGCTGCGAAGACGTAAATGAGGAAGTTGAAACATGCAACAGTTCGGCTGCGTTTTCTATATTTCGAGTGTGTCTGTATTCTATTAAGTCCATTGCACGTCCAAAAGCATTTTTTATCAATAACCAATGAGTGCACTTCATGGATAACGGAGAGTGTCGGCAGTTGGCGTATCCAGCCCTCTAACGTACGTGTTATCAAAGTGATAGTTTGATGTGTGGCTGTGTGGTCTTTTGGTTCAGAGTTTGGGTTTAGCCTAGCGATAATGATAACTGATTGTCTAACCTCCTCCAAATGAAGGAAAGGCCAGTGAACAGTTGGGCCACATTGAGCATGCTTTGTCTGAGAGCCAGTTTAAAGAAGCAGCCTGGAGCACCGCCACAGATGCTGAGTGATGAGCTGCTGCGTGACACAAAACACACTTTATCCATCCATTAAAAAATGCCCACATAAAAAGATAATATCAGTTGAAGTGGTTCTCGTTGCCTCATCATCCTCTTTCCTTTGGAACTACTTAATCATTTCACTGCACAAACATAACCACAGGGCACGCCGTATCGAATGTACGTACAGAACAAATCAACTTCAACTGGGTCAAACGGAGATAAAAGTACATGTGACTTTGTGTTCAGATCAGAAGATTCATTTCTGTATTTCCCTGTGAAAACGTACAGAATAATTGAACAAATAATTCCGTATTAGTTAAGTTATTTAGTATAACCTGAAATTTTAGGGCTCTTGCATCCTCGTAGGCTATGCAGACAATATTTACAGTGTAATAGAGCGAGAGAGCTGTCTGTCATGACAGCATTGGTGAATGAATACCGAGGCACACACTCAAATTCACATTATATCTGATGTCGGTAGTTTAACAATGCAAAGATTATCTTAGCTGGAGCGACTTGAAAGGACACAAATTCCAAAGTACTTGCAGAGAGCAATGAGTGAAATCCACACAAATACAGTGAATTACTTTATTTATATATATATTATATATTGTAGATACAAGTCGGACAAAGTGCATTGAACAAACACAATGTTTGCACCATGCAAGTCTGTGTATATTCTCATTCATCCAGGTCATAGTCATATCCGGCCAACAGCTGAATCGAAAACAACTGGACTTATATTTGACTCGTATATATTTGTTTGTATATTTGTATATTCGTCTCAGAAGACATTTCGCCTCTAATCCGAGGGGCTTAATCAATTCTCAACGCATCACGCAAATAATTGCAACAACTTCAGGTTATGTTAGTATGTGTCCCAGCAAAAAGTCGACCACTTAAGACTCAAAACAATCATCATACGCGCACGCGCGCACACACACACACACACACACACACACACACACACACACACAGTGCCCGTCTGTTGTCTACTCACATGAACTGTCATCCATCATGCGAGCTGGGATACAAGGACAGAGACGCGGGATCACCTGCCATAGCTCACCTCACCCTGGCTCCTGCGTCCCTCCCTCCTTCCTGTCTCCTCGTCGCCATGTCAACAGACCAAACAGGGCTACGACACACTGCCGCCAAACAACCTTCAGGTCTATGATATCATACCGGATTTCTTAAGTTGAAGGAGGTTGTTTCCAAGTAGCCTGCAGGATTAAGTAACATCTCAGACTAATTGAGCTGGGTGAATATTGTTTGAGCTCTTTGGCATTTGAAAACATTTTATAACGTTCTTTCTTTTTTTTTTTTAAGTAAACTTAAATCATTGCACATATGTTTCAGAGTTTATTAGACGTGTGTATCTTAATTTATTCAATGCTACATTTGCGGAGTGAATGCATTTCTAACTGTATGCACCACTCAAAATAAACGAGCAGAGCGCTGGAGCTATCATGGACCCAGCTGCATTTTTTTATTCAAATAAACTGAAAATCAACTAACTGCACCGACTTTACCTGCAATCACTTTGTTAGTGTAATTACTACTTGTTTCAACTGTCAAATATTTCATTTCACTTTAAGCACGCACGCACAAAGGTGAAGCAGTGTGTGGTGTTTCCCTGCTTGCCGGAGCCCTTCTTGTGAACCCTGCGCCACTGTTGAGGGAGATGTAATGGAGTTGATGTTGGCAGGCCATCATACAGGAACTCAGAGAGCTCTCTGTCTGCAATCATGGCTCGTCCAGCTGCAGCAGACAGCGCTGCTGCAGTTAAACACATCCTTTATCAACACTGCTCAAATGCATGGACCGAAATAAGGAGTAAAGATTCCCCCTTTTTTTCAGCTGTTTAAAAAGGTAAATAAGGCAGGAGAGACGGACGGACTGGTCCAGTCCTCGCAAAACATCATGGCTTTTTATTGCTGATTCATCCCGAGGAGGAAGACGGTGTGTTTTCATCTGGATTACACACCAGATGTAAACCGTGTTGTTTTTTTTTTTTAATCTTTGCAGTTTTGCTGTTGTGTCACTAACAGGGCTTTGACTGATGTGCGCTGATCAACCATTACATTATGATATTATCTTGTGTAGGTACCTCACTTGTTCCTGGTGCTATTAAAACTGCATAATCTGTGTTCTCAACTTCGTATCTCAGGGGCCATAATGTTATGGTTGATAGGTGCATGAAACATTTGGAATGCATGTGTATCGTAAAAAACACCTTACGTAATAAGAAAAGAAAAACACAGCTCAACACGCACACATTCCTTTTAGCTGTGAATTGCACGAAAAGTGAATTTAGAGCAAGAAAGCATGAGAAACAGAGTAAGAACAATGCATAGTTGACATCCTCGACGTATTGAAACCTATTTCTGCTTTCTTACTTTAAAAGCTAAAATTCCTATAATTTGTAGCTTTTTGACACTGAGAGAGGCAAATGTCTGATTCCTGCTGCTGCTGTTAACAAAGCTACCGTTAGTATTAAGAGCAGTTCATGTTCCAAAGATAAAACTTTGTGTTTTCCGCCCTTATGTCTTTTCTTAGTTATGTCACAAGGGAACTTGCTGTAGCTTCCAGTCTGTCCTGAGGATATAGAGGACATCAGAGGGCGTATTATAACCTCTTGGCAGCTGAATGCATTTCTTGTCCAGTCACAATCACAGATGGCAGCAAAAATTTGCAGATAGCCTCTTGATGTTCTTCGTGTTGTGATTTTTAATTCTTAGATGTTGCGAATGCAGATCAATAGTGAAGGCAGGGTCAGTGTCTTCTGCGCCGGGTCTATTTTAACATTTCCTGCTGAGATTTACTACATTCTATTTGTTCAAAACTCACTAGGCCTTAACCTGCTTCATATTCTGTGTTTTTTCTAACCCCTGCCGGCCCATTTGTCCACGTGACAAAAAGCACATTATTTAATTCACTTGGTAATTCATTATCTTAAGACCATTACTTGCAGTGTAGTTTTAGGTTTCAAAGTAAAACCACTTACTTGTTGCCTGAAAATCTGCTGATGTGTTTCAGGTAGCGATGTTTTTCTAAAATGGATGTGGAGTGTTTGGAAATGAAAATGTAAAAAGCTCGGTGAGTGTCGGCGCCAAGGAGCTGCACAGCTACTCCTATTCATAAAGAGTCCAGGAGAGCTCATTGATAAAAAACAGGCTGCACTGAATAAGGGGTGAGTGGAAGCGGATAAAAAGGAAATGATGAGGTCACTGAAAATGATTAAAGGGCATCTGAGTTTTTTTTTTTCTTTTTTTTATAGCTACTAAACAATTTATATCAATTGAGAACAAAGAAAGCATCACTGCTTAAAGGTCATCAACCAGCTCCGGATTTCGGCTTCATATATAAAGTAGAGTGAGTTTCTTATGTGGAAGGATGATCAAAAACAATGATTAAGGTCACAGGGCTCTGTAAAAAAAATAAAGAATCTATGCATTCAGTATGTTATGAATACAGGTAGGGGTGAAACACTGTGTTATTCTAGTCCCTCGCTGCCTGAAGTAACATCCACACAAAAACAATAATATGCCTGGAAATTGAACAAACTAGCAAAACTTTTATTGCACGCAAACATTTTGATATTACCTCTCCCTCAGAAAAGCAGCCTGTTCCACTCTGGCTCCCAGCTGACTCCTGCGTCGCACCCGTGTGTGGATTTGTGTGCAAGTACGTGTGTGTGTGTGTGTTGTGCGCTACATGGTGAAAAGCAGGACTGTTGATCTTGGTCTAAGATGCCAAACAGTTCTATAAAGGGACTTTTGAGGGTCCTGCCGGGCAACATGCCAGTCTGTCTGTGCCCTTGGGATGCCAAATTGTGCATTTTTGTGTGTGTGTGTGTGTGTCTGCCTTGGTGTGGGCTTGTGTGTTTGCCCTTGGGATGGCGCAACATGGAGGTAGATGATCCATCTGACTTAATGATGCTGCAGTGTGTCTTTTACTCCTCCCTTTTTCCTACTTGCCTTTTAAGTCTGCCAGTATAAAATTACCTAAATCTAAAAACATATGATTTGAGTCTTAAATTACATCTATTAATTCGACGTACTCAAAACATCTAACCTTGCCTTATTATCGACAGAGTAAAATCTCCTCAACTAAACTAACTAAATAAATGAAGTGATGCAGAAAAAGTCAGTCTTTTGTGCTGCATGTCATCCGGTCTGTCCCAGACACTGCGTCGTCGTTAAGAAGGAATTCAAAGCATGTACCTCTTCATATAGATCATACATGACAATAAAGGAGACAGGGACAGCTCATGACCTTTGACCTTTGAGACCATATTTATAGACGCCCCCCTGACAAGGCCTGTGTCACATTTTACAAAGATCATGTAGCAGAGGACAACAATCATTTTAATAAACTGTAGCTATTATGTCAAACTTTCCTCTGTCGTAGATAGCTATAGAAAGGTCAGAGGTCAGACAACGCAGGCCTAAATAAATCATCAGACCGCAGGTCATTTTAGCCGTTTCTGACGGAACAGGAGCATAAAATGAAAGGATAATGTGATCCCTCGAAAGAAGGCTTGGTTTCTCTTGTCTTCTACCACACTGGTGTTTCTCCTGCATTCACCGGGAGCTGTGGTCTTAACCGCTGACTGATGCTGTTTGGAGGAATTTGGACTGTTCACAGGTTGTTTTTTTTTTTTTTTTTTTTTTTCTTGAAACATTTAAAATTATTTTGTCTTCAAAGATGATAACAATAAAGCCAAAACAAAGAGCTTTAGGACAAACCTGCTATTTTCATTTAGAGACAACCCTCACATTAAATGTTTACCAGTTTAAGATATTCATTAGCTCGTTAAATCCTTTACAACCCTCCATCGAATGCTGCAGAAAATATATGAAAATGAAAAATAGTGGACAATTTACTGGAACCAAAGATGTAACTGGGTTGAAATGGAGATTAAAAGGAATGGAGTGACAAAATAGCTCAAAGATAATAACTAGACATGCATTAGCAAGCTGAAATAATTTTGAGAGCTAATTACCAAGACCAAGAACAGATTGCAGCATTAGAGGATGGATGCTAACTCGACAGCCCAGCTCAGAGTGCTAATGAACTTATGAACCGTGGGGCTTCAGCAAGTCCCGAAACAAGGCTGCATTTGAGCGGAACTGACGGTGACGTACTTCATCTTCACTTAGCGTAACGAACACTTGACTGAGTCCCTTGGGTCGGCTGTGAGGAAGGGGGTCAATGTTTACCAGTGTTTGCCCGTCAATCTGCACGGCTCCTGCAGGTTCCCCCTTACTCTGAACTCCCAGAATGCTTCGCTAAGCCAAA
Organism: Echeneis naucrates; assembly: GCF_900963305.1. Lineage (NCBI taxonomy): Eukaryota > Metazoa > Chordata > Actinopteri > Carangiformes > Echeneidae > Echeneis > Echeneis naucrates. The sequence continues at coordinate 12,860,247 of NC_042529.1, read as the reverse complement.
CAGCCGAGGCCTACAGCTCAGGTTGTTGATGTTTACTCTGTCAGGACCCTGCCCCCTGTCCATGGCAACGCAGATACCATTTTGGAGATTTGGGGGAAAAATATTTTCCCAAGCAGACTGAGTCAGGGCAAAATAAACAGCTCGGTTTAGGGGTACACACGCCATCGAAAGAATCCCACCTCAGTCAAGGAACATTGCCATTTTTCTCAAATGAATGAGGAGGAGAAGGAGGTAAAGAGAGCTTACTTTATAATAAAAGTGGAAGTAATACAATTTTGGCAGACCCTTTTGGAACACTGATTCATTAACAGGCCAAATAATAATTTAGTTGAAAAGTTCATTAAGATAAAAGTCGGAACAGTTTTTTTATTGAAAGCTATTTAAATGACTTCTTTATAATGTAATCTGAAAACCTGCGTTTATTTCCAAGGGGTTATTTAACACAGTTACTGTAATTGGTGTCTATCTCAATAGATTATGAACATAAAGGGAGATACACTTATTCGTTGATAATTAGGCTGGTTACCGTTTTAAAGTAGTATTTGAACAGGTTCTGAGGAGAATGTCTCGTTTGTTTAATCTTAACTGTGAAAAATAGTGACCAAACAAAACCAATGAGACATCCCAGAAAGATTATTTAACAGGAGAGAACACAGAATGAAGACACAACCGGAGACGTGGATAAACTCAACAGCATTGAAAGGCAACAAGCCCAGCATCCCCATGGCAGGAGTCTTTGCCCCCTGCCGACATGCGGATGCTCCCAGGAAAGAACTATGAACAGACAGGACAGGATGATAGTGAAATCACTTTTTCTTGGCCAACGACCTAATGCTAGGCTAGGCTAACGGCATCTTGGGCTGGGGTTCATGGCTTTACTCAGATACAGTGTTGGCTGTCACTCGGACTGATGATAAATCTTAATCTTACGATCGATCGTATTTGTCCATTTGTGTATATGTCTGATGCTGCTGTAATCTGTAAATTTACACACTGAGGGAGAGAAAAAAGAAAGATCATCTCATTTAATCTTAGACATTTCCATGTGGATTTTTCAGAGGGCGGCTGCTGAAACTTCAAACTGTCTCTTACTCCATATTAAGGGCAATTTCCTGGTCTAATTTGTGCAGAAAGTTTCTGTCAATTTACTGAAACCACTTTTTTTTTTTTTCTTAGCATCTTCAATATAAAAAACAACTTAACCAAAGAAGTTGAGTATCCTGTAGGACTCGTACCCACGAATGAATGATACAGGCTGAGAACAGGTCATAAAGCAAACACCTCATGGGTTGAGGTCACAGGCTCACAGGCATTAATCACAGCTGTCCGACTAATGGCGACAGCAGCACTTGAGGCCAGGTTTGATCAGCAGAATCACATGTGACTGTTGTCCTGGGGAAGGTGTCTCCCTCAATAACTGTGTCTGAATGGCCTCTGTAGGATGAGCTGTCTTTCTCTCACACACACACACACACACACACTGACGCTTCTATTGAGGTGAGCATGACGCTGTGTTTGTGTTACTTTGGTTAAGTCTAGAAGATCCCTCTAGTTTAATACAAGCACTAAGTGGGGAAATAGTGTGACTTCAAGATCCACTGCCATTTTCTGGAGCTTCACTAGCTGACATTATGCTGATAAAAAAAAAACTGGTTAAAATAAAAAGAAAGATTATGATTTACCCTAAAACCCCCGAATTTTCAAACTGAATCAGTGTTTCCAAAAGTCTTTATTATGGACGCTTGACTCCAGACACTCAAAAGTAGCAGTTGCTGTCAGTCTGCTGTGATTACAGAAGATCCAAATAGCTGCGCTAAACAAATGCAGTTCAGAAATTATAAACAGACTACGGCCCCATGACGTTCTGCATTCGGCTGGGTTTCCCTTAGTTTCCAACTTTTGTCCTGTGCTTTGGAAAATTAGTAAATCAGCATCTATTCTGTTCCGTTCCTTCTTCTACTTCTCTTTTCTTCTAATCTCCTTGTCTCCTCTCTTATATCCTCTTTTTTTTTTTTTTTTTTTTTTTTAACCACAGTTTGAATCCTTCTCAGGCTCTCAGGCATTACTCCCAGCTCTTGCCTGGCTGAAATCCCGTCACTTTCCTCCTCTACCTGCAGGTCATTTCGCCCATGCCACGTCCAGAAAAAGGGATTTGGTTAAATAATATTTTGAACCGTACCCCTCCCCCTTCTCTTTTCCGTCCCACCCCTTGAGAAGTTTGAACCCCTCAATCCAAGAACAATTGGCCGCCGTGACAAAAGCAGAAGGAGGGAAAATGAAAGAAAATAAATTGACGGCGGAAAGATAACACACTTTGCAGATGTGGAGGTGGGGAGAAGATCAGCGAAGGTTTGTAATGGCAGAAATAAATCATGCTGCGCTTTTTCGTGTCAGTTCGCTGTTTAAATTTGAGTCTCTTTATATAAAGCTTGAAAAAAAGCTCGCATTTGTCCCGACTGTTAGTGACTGAGGGGTGATTGAGGGTGAAGAGGTGGTGTTGGGTTGCAGGTACAACAGTGCAGCTCATTTAATGAAGAAAAATAATGTTATCATGCAAAAATAAGAAGCTCAAACTGTGCGGTAGGCTTTGACAAATGGCAGTGACAAATGCTCACAAAACAAAGGCGGCTGGCGATGACAAGATGACTTAGACCATAGTGCAATGGTTTCCATCCTTTATGTAGTGTGTTTCATCTCTAGTTACAGAACTTTCGAGCTGTTTCGCTATGTTCCTATTAGGATCACATCCTTTGAAGGAGTGAGGCTCAATGCAGTAACATTGCTAAGCTGAAATACTTTATTTAAACCCTTATAGCGCTCATGCTTATAGAACCGCACGGGCAGTAGGATTAACAGTGAAAAGGTACACAGTGTTCATGAAAATGGACAAAGACAGGGTCTGAAAAGTGAAGTGAATGCTGAAGAGCATTCGGTTCAACACCACTGGTATTGAAAGTATTGAAATCTATGTGGAAATGGCTCTACTTCTCACTTGATTGATTAGCTCAGGAAACATTTCCCTGATTCGATACAACATGATGTCAATTTGCTAAACGATGGACCCATTTGGAGGAAAATGGTCCATAAAGCAGAGGATGGATTAAAGGGAGTGGCTAATGTTTAATTGTGATAGCAGACTGGACCACCCAATCAAAATAGAGTACAGAGCAGGTCAGATTCAGTCTTCACTCCTCTTCATTTCCACCTTCTCTTCCAAATATGGTTTCTTTTGGTTTCTCCGTTCTTGCATGGGTTTTCCTTCGGGTGCTCCAGTTTCCTCCCACCGTCCAGAGACATCATGTTTGACTTAACTGGTGACTCTAAGGCCCGAGTGTGAGTGGTTGTAGGTCTCTGTCTGTCTCTGTGTGTCGTCGGCCATGTGATGGACTGGCGACCTGTCCAGGGTGCACCCCACCCTCACCCAGAGTGAGCTGGGATTGGCTCCAGATGTATTCCAGGTGATACCTCATGAACTCATCCTGTTTGCCTATCTTTCTGTTCATTCTGTGAGGCACCTGCTGCTCCTTCCCCACCTCAAGTATGGTCACCAGAATATCACAATACACCTCCTGTTGGCCTGAGCACCAACATATGTTTAATCTATTCAGAATAAATTCACTTTTTACCTGAATTTCTCACACTATATCATTTGTCGATTAGTTTATCCTATCGTGATTGTTACTTTTCCCAATAAACATTTAAATATATATATATATATATATATATATATAAGAAATATAATGTCATGTTAACAGCAGACGGGTGCATTGATTCCAGTGCGTCTTTTTTTTTTTTTTTTTTTTCATTTTTAAATTTTTAAGGTTCCAGTAATATATCCCACTAACGCTGACCAAAGCTGCTTGAAAACAAGGTTTGAAAATATACGGCATGAATAGTAATCCATTCACCTCGCGAGGAAGAGAACCCATAAAACCTTAAAATAAATTGTAATGATGTGACATTGTTTTTATTTTCTTTTGAGGTGAATTAACCCCTTAACAGGCCTTCATGGAGAAAACCTACATCTCCTTCTCCTATTTGTGTACAGCAGTTAATGCAGTAATAAATCACCATCCAGACTCCCAGCGATCTTGAGTGTCTCTGTCCCCTGCTGCTGCTAACTCCGCTCTCATATCCCTTTACAGTTGTGTTCCTCCCACTTTAAAATTACCATGAAATGGCAGGTAATTTTTTATTACTTTCTGCTAACAAGCCGAGAGCTTGGCCGGCACAGCGGCCCATTTGGAAGTTAAAAAACAGCCCATGATTAATGATTGCTGCGACATGTCTGAGTGAACCAAATGGAGTGTGCATGTAAATGCTCCCCTGCCAAAGCCTTCACCCTCACACTTATTGTAATCATTACAGGGAGAAAAAATTAGTTGTGGGAAGGGGGGGGGGGGCTGTAATGGGTTAATTACACCACAATCGGTGGGTGTAGAAATGCAGACCTTTTTAATTATCTCCCTCCATCATTCGACACATTTCTATTATTTTCCTTCTTTCTCTCTGCACTCTGCTTTGACTGAGGTTCAGCGCCGTGAAGGAAAATAGGGGGATAATTGGGTTCATCCATCTCTCTCCCCTGTGGCCTTCCTCCCACCACTCACACTACCTCTTCCTCTCTCTCCAACTCCCACAACTTGTCTTAACTCCTTCTGTCTGTTTGTCTCTAAATACTCTTTGGCCGTTGCCAATGTTCTTCTTTAACCACTCTGCCTCTGCTTACATTCTATTCTCACACTCACGGGGTCTCCTGACCCAGTTTCCTCCTCCTTGTGATTTCAAACCAGCAGCATAAACATGTTGTGTCTTAATTCCTATACATTCTTTTAATGTCACTAAAATTAAATGTCTGTTTGTCTAGTTGGACTGCACGTGTATGGTGTGTTTCACATTTTTGTTTGTGAAATGCTTTCAAATGTATTATTTTTCACTGTAACTTTGCCGCTTACACTGCCTAAGCAGAGAAAGGGGGTGGAGTCTAAATGAAGCTGGTGGGATAACAGCTTTACAAACCAGTGGGTGAACTGGTTGAGCTGGCAGCCACCCACGGGAGCCAATAGGAGTGTCTGATGTAGAGAAGGGGGTCTAGATTTCACTAGCAAAGATGGTGGATGAGAAATGACCAATTAACAAAAGATAAGGCTACTCCGAATCTAACCTCATTTTATGAGATAACTGACCAAAATAAGACATGTCCCTCTGACTTCCCTACTCTCTCTCTCCACTCACTCGCCCCAACATGCTGTGTGTTCCTGCTCTGTCAGAATTTCTTCCATTTCTCCCTCCATTCACCCTCGCTCAGTTTGGGGTACGCGGGGGTGTGGGGGCAGATCTGTGTAATGTGACATGAGACGTGTGGCCCCATGACGCCCCTGGAGATTGCTCACACTCCCTCTAATGAAGCTAACTCGCACACACACACACAGGCTCTCCCTTCAAAAAGCCTCCTAGATATGATTTCTCGGCCCTTCGCAATCACACTGGACTGACAGTCACTCAAGCTTTTAATCTCTGCACATTAATGAAGTGTCCCGTCTAATTTCCCCATTTCTCTGATGATCAAGAGGTTGAGGAAGGACAGGGAACCGGTCCCAGAAGAAATCACCAGAAGCAGCTTAGCGTTAGATATTGAGGAGAGAAGACAAGGCCTTCCCATTTACAGTTGCATGGGGGTATTTGTCCAGGGTCACCATAAGAACGACTAAACTATGCAACTTAAGTTCTGTAGTTGTGTGGCAATGGAATAAAGAAAAATACACATGATCTTTGACCTTGCTTATATTTTTATTTAATCAAAATGAATGACATCTGAGTTCCATTTTAGCTTCTTAAGTCTCAGGGTCCAGGATTGGTGTGTCTTGGCTGTCATGACCTACCGGCACATTTGAAATTAATTGTAATATCACTGTGACACTCACTCACAACCAAAGACTACATAAGAAGAGACATCGGCTCTGATTGTAAAGTGAAGCTAATTTTAGGCGCCTTAAGCCTGAACTCTATCTAATGACCCTACTTCCTACGGTCAGTAAATATTATCCTCCGGAGTTTATGCTTTCAGTCTCTAGTTTCAAGTCTTCTTCAAAACAACATGATGGTAATTTTTGAATGATGGTCCCATTTAGAGAAAAATAAACCATAAAGCAGGAGATGTATTAGTGTGTGGAGAACAGAGCAGGTCAGATTCCTAACATTATTAATGGCACTACATAGCCTGTAAAAATTTCAATTGCATGTTGGAATTGCACTGTGGACATTTGTTTGATGTAAGTGTGGTTGAATTTCTACATCTGCTTTACTTATGTGTGGGTTGAGCCATCTCTCATCTATTATTCAGTGTAATAATTACTGTGATAGTGTCTGATATTACAGTATTCAAAGACATTTTAGTGGATTTTCAAATCTCCAGGTAGTCACTGAATAACTGCCTTGCTCTGATTTGAATGGTTTACAGTTGGCAAATGTAAGTATTTTATATAATATATATATATATATATATATATATATATATATATATATATATATATATAAATAAATAAAACAACTGTGAACAGGTAAAAAGGCTGTAGGTAAGATAAACAAATCATTTAAGTTAATAGGGTAGGTATGGCAGGTGACCTTTACTGATTTATCAAGTCAAAACTCTTTTTCCTGGCATGAAGCACTTAGCAGGTGGGCGTCATGTTATGTGCATCATTCTTTTATATATCAAGTGTGGGTCGAGTCAGAGAACCAGCCTGGGCCTGCGCTGAGCAGTAGAAACCACCTCTTGTGCCCAACTCAGCAGAAGAAAACACAATGAAAACATTCAGCTGTGCTCCTCAAGATTGTTTTTGGCCACAGAAGCCCTGTACAAGGAAACACAAGCCCACCTCTATACTAGTTTGTGTCTGCTGAAAATGTATGGATTTTTTTTTTTTTTCCTGTCTGCGGTGAAAGTAGCGCAGTGTGCCAAAATTTATTTAATTAAAATTTCACTTTATTGGGCGTAATCACAACAATTTAGCGTACCCAGATCCTGATTGGGGGGAAAAAACCTAACTAATTATTTAAGCATTAATGTAGGTACAATATTTAATGTTTTGAGAGGGTTTTGGCGCTGCTACCGTTAGCGATGGTGACGACAGTGGAAAATGAACCTGGGCTCAACGTTTTTTCAGTCTGCTAGGCCTTGTCCTGGGCAGCATTGTGGTCAGACCTCAGTCCATAGAAAGTGATGATTAGTTTGTCTTAGCTGACCACTGACCAGAGGAATCCACAGGAGTTCCAGTAAGTGGGGCTTTGCACACTGAGGAGAAGATTAGTGTTTAATTTCACAGTGTAACCACCTGTCTATCTGCTTAAACATACTCTCTCTTTCCCTCCCCACCTGTCTCACAGTCAGGGATCCTGCACGGCCCAAAATCCAGCAAGCACCTTTTGCAGACCTGACGCAGTTTTTCTCACATTTTACTAAACGTAGGCGTCTTAGATTGAGAGAGGTAATCATATTAAGATCCTTACCGTGATTGACCCAGGAATATTTCTGTTGTCCTTTCTATACTTTACTTGAACAGGCGGTTTTCCTTCTATAAAGAAATTGCATGTGAGCACCAGATGTTAAAAACAGCCTTTCCCGTTAGATTCTTATTATATTTTTGCTATCTGGATTGTGTTAGTAAAACTAATATGGTTGTGGTCTAGAGAGGAATGTTTCTTCGAGTAAAGTATTGCTGATTCAGTTCAGTTCTTACGCATCTACTGGATGTTTCTCTGTGTCAATGTCTGGCTCGTTTTCTGGTATCCTCCAGGATTCAATTCTGGATCTCATTTTATTCTCCATCTGAGTGCTCCCTCGCTGTGACATCATCTCCAAATATATTGTCCAGTTTTGTTATTATGCCGATGATATACCACTCTATCTCCTAATCAGACCCAATGACCAGTCCAACACACGACCTCCACATATGTCATATTGAAATAAAATACTGGAAGTCTGACAAGTTCTTCCAGTTAAATGCTATAAAATGAGGTCATTGCCCCTGGGCTGTCTGTTCATTTTAGGATGGATTTTAAAGTTCTTCTAATTACTTTAAAGGCCAGATTTTAACCGGCCCCTCCCTATATGTCTGAGCTTGTATGACCCTGCGAGCCAAGACTGGGTTTAAGATCCACTGGTAGTGATTGCTGGCCATGTCAAAGACGAGGAGGAGACAAGGCCTGTGCTGACATAGCCTCTAAACTCAGAACAACCAGCCAGAGATTGGCCTTTTACAGCAGAGAAGTTTTACTTCCCGTATTTTACTAAACAGAATAAATATGCCAAACAAGTAAAAAAAAAATTAAACGTACCTATAGATTTCAGTGAAGGATAGAAAAGAGTAGAAATGAGGTCTTAGAAATCACTGACAGTGAAAGCAAGTAGTGGAGAGTGCTAACTGCAATTTCTAGAGTTCACCTGAAGGATACTACTGACAGAATTACTGAATTAATAGAAGAGCAGGCCCGAGATTCGCTACTCCTGGAACATTTTCTGATATACCATCATGACTACAATGAAAAAAAAAAATGAATGAAAAAAATGCAACTTGCAAATAAAAGCTAAGAGGCACAAACCTGAGAACAGCTAACACAGGATGTGGTTCTCGATGCAAAACAAAATTCTTTGTGTTTCAAAGACAATGTGTCTGAGACAATACTCACATCATGAGCCTTAAAATCCTTATGTTAAATCTCAACATGGCCACAAGATTTGATTGTTTCATGGTTGCATCTTGTAGCAAAAACTGTTTTTGGAATGACCAAGGCACACTTAGTTTAACTACATCAATGTACCGCTCCGATCCAGCTTGGAGCCTCATTACCTTCACCTTTCTGTCTGCCTGTAGGTACAGTCCATCTGACTGTCTGACAGCGTCTCCGCCACCGCCGACTGCTATTCAGGATTAATGAGAGCCAATGAAAGCAGTCTCCACCCCCCCACCTTTTCCCTCCTGTTCTTCCCCTACCCAGCCAAAGCTGCAGCCAAGGCCGGCCATAGGCCTCATTATTAAAAGCAATGGCCAGGACTCGAGCCCTGTCTGTACAAACATGCAGCGACGGAGTTGGGAGGGAAAGGGAAACCAGCTCGCGGGGGGATGAGGTTTCAATAAACGTCAGCCAGCGTCGGCTCTGTTTGGACTGCAAATTATTGCTGGCTGATGCTCTATTATTTTACAACCAAAGATCGCTGTTGAGAGAAAGGTAGAAGGAGAGGAAAGAGAAAGAGAGAGTTGAGAGGTAGGAGGAGGGAAGGAGGGAAGAAAGGAAACTCTGGAAGGGCGCCTAAGGGGAAAAAGGGTTAGTGAATACTATAATAATCTTTAAAAATATTACTGGAGCGGCCGCAGCTTAAGCTAAGAATAGGCTATAGAGAGCAAAGTGCCTGTGGATGATTCCAGTGTAGATAGCAGAAGTAGTAGCAACAAGGAGAGAAGGGGAGAAAAGAAAAAAGAAAGTGAGTGAGCAGAAAACGGGAAAGCCATGTGAGAGGGTTATAAAATCAACACCTTCGGTAAACTTAACTTACAGCTGCCTCATTGCTTTGCTTCGGCTGGGAGAGGGGGGGAAAAAAAAAAAAAAAAAAAAATCACCAGTGAAATGTCCCAAAAGTCCAAATGTGTAATGGTCCATCACCCATAGTCCCAAACACATGAGGAAAATACAATGACCATCAAAAAAAGAAAAAAAATCCATTAGATGCTGCTAAAGAGTAACGACAAATTAAAGCTGCTGTTGTTGCATCACTTCAGGCTGCTTTGACATGGTTGACTACAACACATGTAAAAATGCATCTATATATCCCATGCATTAAGGAATTATGGCTTTTTTTTTTGTTTTTTGTTTTTTTTGTTCTTAAAAAGCTTCATGGCAGTGCAGTCAATGTTTTACACCGGCTATCTCAGCGTGTGATGTCACTGGATATTTAGATTAAACAGGTATTTTCATAAGCTTTATAATGGAGGTAGAGGTGCGCAATGCAACTTTCTGTAGTGTCCAATATAGCTAAAGCTTAAAAGTTGTGTATCTCTAAAGAAGGCAGTGTTTGCTGCTGTGTTCTTTGATTCACCACTTTGCTTGAGCCTGAATCGTCTGAGCAACTATTGCCATGGAGTATCGTGCAGACATTCATGGTCCACTCGAGGACTTCAGTAATCCTGCAAGCCGCCACAAAATTACTTCTAATTACAGCTAAGGTGTTTTCCTCGATGCATTATGGTTGTAATGTGATTTCAGACTGTTTTTTTTATATATATATATATAAAATAAAATATTGACTAAGAGCAGGGAGTTACCAGGAGCTGGTCGGGATGGACAGTGTTCATCAGTGGTAGTTAAGAAAACATGCTAAATACAAACAATTACGGAAAACATGGGTCAGACTCAAACCCAGGCCACTGCGCTTTGGTCTACATGTGAGCTACAGAGCTACCCGCTTAGCTTTTTTTTCCTCTGCCTGCTGCTAACCGGTTTTCCGGATTTGTGGCATAACTGTTTGTGATTTGAGTTCTGTACTTGCCCAATTCACAATGAAATACATTTGTTGCAATTAATTCCCTTACAAAATGTTTCTTACTGCTAATAATTTCATGTATTTTGTATGTGATTTCACTAAAGAATAACATAACCTGTTTTTTTTTTTTGTTTTTTTTTAACTGAACAATATCTGGTTGAAGCGTTAACACAAATGCTAAAACAACATACATCTTACCAACTGTTAGCAGGCAAGTATAGATTTTGAGCTTATTTATAGACAATAAGCTCTGTAATGTAGCAACGTCCTCCAGTCCTGCAGACACATAGCTGCAGCAGACCTTCTCCTGGGGTCAATATGACCCGAGCGCTGCTAACACTTACCAGGCCTCTGTCCCGGTTAACATGCTTCTGTCTCGAGCTTCACAAACAATCTCATCCATACGAAACAGAAGTCTTCCTAGACTGTCAGTCTGGATTGTTTGCATTTTGGGTGTGTAGGTCTTAGTGTGTGTTTCCAGACATGCGTGTGTGTGGATTGTAATACATTGGTACACATGTGTCTTATGTCCCCACTTTCTTAACACCACCCTCCCCCGTAAAACCAGTTGAAAAAGTCATCTAGCTGACAGGGAAAATGAGTTTTCTTACCTCTATAAAATTATGTTGGAATTTAGTGTTTGCCTAACACTCTTCTACAAGTTAATATCCACGCATGCTCCACCACGCTGGGTTTGAGAGGGGGGAAAAAAAAAAGGTGTAACTTATAATGGGCTTGGCCTCACTTGCAATTCCTGCAGCTGAATTAAAATGCAACATTATATGGCTTGGCCAAGGTTAGTCCGTGTTAGCTGGGGCGCTGTTACGGGCACTTTTCGACTCTCTCAATTGTGGTAATAAATTGAGTCTGATGGCTAATTTTAGGTGAAACCCAATACCTCTGGCTAAACTATGAGCCAGAGGGGACCATTTAATCAAAATATGTCTGGCACTGCCGCCAATATAGAAACAAGCAGAAAAAACAGGATTTTAGCGTAAATATATATTTTAGAGGAATTTGTTTTAAAGGATACTGTACCTTCTGTCAGTCAAGTGGAAAGACTTCACAATGTGTTATTTAAAAATCCCGAACATCCTCTGCCAGGTGAAACTGTTAAAATGGCAGCTAAAGTGGCTGTAAAGTCGAGCAAAGTAGGCTTATGCACAGCAAATCTATATGTCTATTGCTTGTTCATCATGACAGGCAAACTTTAGATTAATTTTGAAGCTAGTATTGGTAATACAGCCACAGCAAACCAGGAAGGTATTCATAAAGAGTAGATTCAAGAATGTGCTTTAAAGATCCAATCCATTCCCCTACACTCACTAAATCATTCTCTGAAAGTATCTCTCTATTAGCAGGGGAGGAAAAGAAAAAAAAAAAAAAAAAAAAAAAAAAATAGATCTCCAAAGTGGCGTCCTGTTCGCAGCCTTCACGGCCTGCCAAGAGCCACATCTCAGAGCCGCAATCAGTGACACTCACAATAAACGGACTGATATTTAATCATTAGGGCGAGGAGCACACAGCGGACGTCTCTAATCTGCACCCGTGGCTGCTGAAAAGTTGCACGGCACGCAGACTGGAAGCCGTGAACTCCCCGTGTCAGCTTCAGCTGTGCGCCTGCAGGGTTTCGGTGGCAGGCCCAAGAGGGGTAACGTTGCATAGCAGGAGGCCTCAGCATGCCGTTGCAATTAATGTATTGTCTTACTTAATAAGATGGAAATGTTGGAATGATTAGTGAAGACTGTGGTGTGCACTCTGGGGTCGGTTGGAGGATTAGTTACTGAAGTGCTGAGGCACCGACACCTACTGCTGAGCTGGATGGAAGGAGAAAAACACTGTTCTCTGCTGTACATGCGCCTCCAGTAGTGTCAGAGTTTTAACCTCACAACGTTAAAACTGTGAAAATCCCTTTTAGCGTTTATCTCATTAAGGCAAAACTGTGTGGTAGGCCGATCATTAAAACATATTCCTGAGGATCGTCTGCTCTCCCAGTTGCCATCCTAACCCGTGAAAGCACCAAAGCCAACTTTGTGTATCCAGAGCCTGATATATTGTGTGGCTGTAACAACTAAAACACAGTGAAGGAGTGGCTCTGATGTACTGGCTGACCGGTTAGTTCCAGCAAACATTGGGCCTGCATGTGGTATAAAATACTCTGCAGCCCCCCCCAAAATATACCCACTTATTCCCGTTTACCCCTGTTGAGTAACTTCTTCCAAAATATACAATGAGCATCTGTTTTGGGACATTTAAATAAAATGTTTATATTTGTAAACCATTATTAAAGATATATGCCCTCAGTAGGATGGCTGCAGGCCCCCCGACTGGCTGGGCATTAAGAGTACTGAGAGAGACGGACTAATATATAGTTAGTGGATTTTCCATTTAAAAATGACATATTGCAAATGGCACAGAGCATATTTTCATTTTACATTAGGCTCAACTAAATTGTCTTTACATTGTGTATTGAAATGCAGTTTAATGTCACCAAACATTGCAAAGAGCAGAAATATAATAAAGAGGGAGGAATGGACAGCATGAAGAATGACCAAAGGAGAGCATGTATTAGGTCTGAGGGGATATAACACAGCATATATGGTAGATTACACTACTGAAATAAACAGGCATGAGACTACTACAAGCATTATGTCTTTTTTTTTTTTTTCTTTTTTTTTTTTTTAACAAATTCAGTATTACAGACGTCGCCTACACAAGGAACTTCAGCTGCCCAATTACAGCTTGGTAAGTTGGTTGTAAATTATGCGTCTGCGCTGCGGTGCCGAGATATAGGCCAGTAAAGATTTGACATATCAGCTGGAAAAGCTGTTAAAATCTTTCACTCCACTTGCACAACACAAGGATAAATTAGCATTCAAAGCTTGTTAATGTGCGGTGTGCTTCATTCTGATTAGAAGTAAGTAACGACACAGAGCAATAAAGCGCGGATCATGTGGATTGTTTCCGTAATAAATGTGTATTGAAGTGAGCACCAAACTGCTGATACAAGCTCATGAAAAAAGAAAAAAAAAAAAAAAACAGTGAGTGGCTCGCAAGTAGCTGAAACCACCGCAACCATGCTGTTGTGTCACACTACATGCAAATACAATATGACAGTAATTATATTTTGCATACCTACATGGAATAATGAAATTATTACCAACCCATTTTGAGTAAATACTGCCAAAGCAAACCAAACATGAAGAGGCCGCGTGATTTTTTAAGAAAATATTTCTCCGGTAAAGAAATTAGCCACCATCGAGGGTTCATAATTTGTTTTTTATTTTCTTCCTCAACATGTATAATTGCATCCAGTTGCTGTGTGCGTGTGTGTGTGTGTCTCTGCGCATGTCTGTGTGCGTTTGCGTACTCTATCAGTTGCCCTGTGCCACAGTGCGATTGTTGCAAACGCAGGGTCAAACACATTGTCGCATCAGTTATAACGAGTTCATTCAAATAAAAAAAAGAAAATAAAAAGTCAATCGATATTATATTACGAGTTATGGCCCATATTCCAGGATTAGATGAGTCCATTACATGCAAAAGTTTGTCTCTAACATATAACTGAGCAGGGAGTCGTTGAAGTCCGGTATCGTGTTCGCTCTGTGGTGAATAGCTTAGCTTTAATATTTTGAAAGAAAAAAACTACACTCCTCTGGTTACGCGCCAACCTCCTGGAGACTTCACTTAGCCTCTTTGAATCCCAAATTTGTGTTTTATAAGTTTAGAAGGTCCACGAATTATAGAAACTGGATAAACAGAGCCAGCGGTAGTTTTGCTCTTTCCAAAACCAATCAAAAACTAACAAGTGAAAATCAGAACTCGCAATTTTACCGGGGTAGAAGCAATTTTATCTTGGTTTAGCCGTCAAGATGGCAAGGATGCCAGCAGAGCCATGACATACATGTGGCCAAGAAATAGTCTTCTACGAAGCCACCCAAAAAATCTAAAGGAAAATTTTACCGACTTTGCATGCGTCACAATGGTCTTCATGCTGCTGCTTTGTCTGGCTGTTTTGTTGTCAGTCATGAAAGAGATAAAATCTCTCAAAACCATCTTTAAACGGGGTTAGTATAATCATTAAAAAAAAAAAAAAAAAAACAAGCACATCATTCCCTTTTAATCTAACGGAGAGCGAGCCTCTCACTGTCTTGTGTATTTACAGTGTGTGTCAAGTTGATGTTCTGATCTTTACGGAAAACATGAGGAGACTGTTGGAAGGAGGCGAATCAAAGCGACACTAGTGACAGACGCACAGGCCGACCAATATACACTACAGGAACCACAAGCTGGAGTCCCCCAGGCTGTGGTGAGCCTATGGCTTGTTGTGACGTAGAAAAACCAGTAGCTCCTTAGTGTTTCTTTTCTTTAGATTGACTTTTAATTGATTTCTCATAGAATTGCGGTTCAATCTTGTCATTGAGATGGAGTCTTTCGGGGTTTTAATTTGCAGATCTCTTGATTTATCCGCTAAGTCTGTGATTATTACAATTATGTGGCTTTTGTAATTGATGGATATCGAGTTGATGTTTTTTTTTTGGGGGGGGAAACTTTACTTTGAAACTGAAAATGCTGCCAGGGACAAAGAGGCTGCGCAGGGTGGAGTTTGATACTTGGGCACACTTGTGGTTGAACCAGTTTGTGTGTGTGTGTGTGTGAGAGAGAGAGTGTTTGTACCTCATGTACAGTATGAGCATGTTTATTCATATTTCTGCGTTCTGTACGTCCACAGTGTGCGTGCCGACCGCAGCGGCGTCGCTGCCTGGCTGTCTGCTTGCAAGTGTAATGCGTGTTTATGTTTATTTAAGTGTGTGTGTGTGTGTGCGTGTTTATGGAGTGACTGTGATGTAGAGCACCTGCCCCTCTCCACCCAGTCTTGCTGCTGTGTGGCGGCTACCGAGCTGGAACCTTCCGGATGACATCATCAAATGGTGACAAGGCAGACAGGTCAGGGCGCCTGTGGTTGTTGCTGGAAAAGGCAACTCACGAAAGTGTGCGTCTGTGTACATTGGGGTATACAATACCAAATTTAAATATTGATTTTCAAAAAGAACATCAACAGGTGTCATATCAAGTTTGAACTCAATGTACAGTTCGTCTTACTTCATTCGGCCCCTTGTTCCAACCGTACAAACACAACTCACTGTGGCTGTGTACAACATATTTGTGGAGTACGTCTGCGATGTGTTCGTGTGACAGCTGAGCCAAAACTTACCAGCAACTCCACTCTGCTTCTTTCCCCCCAGGCGCCTTTTTTTTTTTTTTTTTTTTTTTTTTACTTGTCTTTTTGTCTATGAATTGGAGTCATGAAGCTTCAAAACAAATGCTGAACTTTAAACATTTCCGTTTTTGTTGCTGAAACGTACAAATTTGCTGCCATTCACATGCATTCACCTCTTTTAGACGGACTATATGCAACTGCACTGGCTTTAAATTTCACTTTGAACACATCTTTAATCAGTCACATCAAGTTCTGAGATCATTATTGTCACATAATAGGAACCATTTGCCTCTCAACCCCTTTCAGCATCATAGCCAGCAAATGAAATGCCCCAGAAATGTTTTAGAAACTTTATATGAACCACATGGAATAACTTTACCAATACTGGTTACCTATTATGAAGAAGAAACACCTACAAACTATTTAGAAGCACCATGGCAACAGCTTAAAATACCATAGCAACTGCATAATACTGGCTTATTAATTCCCCAGCAACCACCATGCAATGACATGGAGATGCCATAGCAACCACCTGTTACTTCTCTCTGCAACACAGACTGCATCCAACGTGTCTTTACAAAACCTGTCTCCTCAACCTGCATTCTATCTGATGACCATCAGGGGGCGTCTCCATTGATTTGATTGTTTAAAAAAAAAAAAGAAAAGAAACGTGTTAAACTATGGGAAAGCGACCTTACTTTTCACTTGATTTACTGGCACAGCAATGGTGAGATCGTGACCTCCGTCTGAAAAGTGAACCTAAGGAAGGTGATGGAGGTGTGGCCACTTGTGTTATTGACAGGCCGTACCACACGGCCAGGACGGAGCGCAGAGCAGGTCAGATCCAGGCCTCGCTCCTCCTTGGCTGAATAGCAGTTTCAAGACCAGTGTGTAATTTCACAGTTGACATTTAATCAGTACCACCTAGCAACCTGTGTCTTGAAGAGGATATGGGTAAAAAAACAACTTTTTCCTCCAGCAGACGGGCGACCACAGGAGGAGTCACTTCACTCCTTCCAATATTTCTTTTCACACGATGTACGGTGCCTGTTTTCTTTCTTGTCCCATAAAGCAATCCAGGAGCTTTCACACTAAATCTAATATAGTCGCTAACAAATTGGAATAGAAAGTAGAAACCACAACCACTTTAGCAATTTTTGTTTATTACAGCCTAAACGCGTTACATTGCCCCATATACGTATACTGTATATTTATAATGAAGACTTGGTCAAGTTCTTTTTTTAAAGAACACATTTCCTTTACAACAAAAATGTAAGAATTCAAATTTGATTTGAACAAAGTGATGTTAATTTACCACTTTAGTAGGGAGTCATAGTAAGAGCTTCCTTAATAATATTTATAATTATATTGTTGCATAAAAAGTAAACAAGAAAAAGAAAGGAGCATGTTTTGCCATCTCTGGTGCCTCTTTAAATATTCTTCCCACTGCTAAGCTTTCTATAAAATGCTTTTTTACACACTCTGCTCGCCTGCTCTTTGTTTGCTCTCTTTAGTTTCACCCTGGAGTATGCATGTGTTGGTCTGTCTAGACCACAGAGGACAGGTTATGCAGGGTATATTCTTTTTCCATTTGCAAATTTAGAGGATATTATGGCCTGTTTCCACCTGCAAAACCACCTACCTGCTATTTGTCAGGATCTGCGTAATTACCAGTGTCTATCCCTCGCTCCCCATCTCATATCCTGAACACAACATTTGCCCAAATTTACTGACTGGCTTTGAAATGGTTTTCACTCAAAAACAACACTCCGGTTACACTGCGGGGAAAAAGAAGTGGCGGGAAGATGCCGCCAGGGTGCAAAATAGACAAAATATCCCCTGTCCTGTACGTCCTAAGCGCCACCGCATCATAATCAAATCAAACAATTTTTCTACTTTTCTACGTCTGACTTGCTGTGTGCAGGAGACGGCGCGTGGCTGCCCAAATAAAATAACCCAGAATGCAACACAGGACTAAAATGGTGTCGGAGTTTCAGCGAGCGCTCCCTTGGAGAAACAGTTTCGATTCAGGAACATTACTATTTCAGGAACTTTAAATGTTAAGTAAAGAAACATTATGAGCGGAGGGCTGAATGGAAAGCTGTGTGTGTGTGCATGCACGTGGATTAGATGAGAGGGAGTGTGTATGTGTGATTTGGACATACACCTCTGAGCACACCTAAGTGTATCTAGCCAAATGTTTTTATATGGTTCCATGACAGGGGAGAGAGTGTGTCTAACAAAGAAGACTATTTCGATGGGGCCGGTCAGTGAAGGAGTGCTGGACTCATAATGACATAGAAAACAAACAGTGGTGAATGGGCACATGGTCCCTCCGTAACCACAGAGCCCTTAACGGGAAGAGCCTGTCCAGCAGTGCATACCCCACCTCCAGCACTACAGGAAGACCCAGGCGCCAAGGAGTTAAAGTACACCTACTGTGTGAGAGTGAGTGCGCGCGCGTGCGTGCGTGTGTGTCAGAATGTGTCAATTCGTGTGCGGACAGTGTGTGACATGCGCGGCAGGTCAGCCGCGCGTCTGCACCGATACCTGACGAGATGATATGGACGCTGCTGTGCATGCGAGGTGCCCACTCCTGCGCAGTCACGGCGCTGTTACACGCGTTACCATGCACGTGCACACTTGCATGTCTGGCATACACGTCCACAGGGGGAGACTTCCCAATCAACCACCAGCAACAATATTATCCTGCCATTCACTGTCGCTGCGTGATTGATGAAGCCTAGCGAAGGCCGGGCTCGCACCGCTCTAGATCCCAACATGGACCTCTTGTACAATAACAGTGTGCAGGCAAGCGCTCATATTAGACTCAGATTGTTGCTACATGTACACTTTAATAGCCAAAAAATACTGAGAGTTAATCTGCAGACATTCACTTCAACTCAAGTTAATATGAGGCTGTTGCACTCAAAGTTACAGGAATGAACGTGGGTACGTCCCATCGTACCAAATCCCCAATTACTGCAGTGACCACTAATTCCTTTAATGTACATAGGGACAGGCCAGTGTTGCTTTAAGACAGACTTGAAATAAAAATGAGATCATAAGACATGGAATAAGCCAGAATGTAGACTTTAATAAAAAATGATTTGAGGTTCAGTTCAGGGGCATAACACATGGGCTTAAATGTCCTGAGCTTAAATTTGGTACTCTCACCCTAAATTTCCTGCCCATCTGATGCAGTCTAACTAGATCTGGGACCATCTGATGAAGGCCCGAAACAGCAGAAAAGGAAAAGGTCTGAAAACATCTGAAAAAAAAAAAAAAAAAAACACATCAGATGGACAATTACTTTGCAAATAATCCACTTTATCACAGCCACGCAATGAAAGAACAACGCTTCCTGTAAATTTCTTCACACATTCAGCTCAGGTCATCTACTCGAATTCCTCTATTGATTCAGAGCAAATTAGATACATGAAATACATAATGCTGCTGGAAAAGTTTCCATAAACTACACTTAGACTTGATCAATGGACAGAAAATAGTTTGATAATTTACCTTTCCACAATAGTGATGTCTTAAGAACTTTAAGTGTTTCCACGATGGCTTGATATTTGAAGATATTCCTCTGTGAGGAAGGACAAGACTGGTGAAAACGGAGAGCTGTGTAGCGTGGGCGGCGGCGTCCAAACAACAGATGCACATGGAAATCAACACATGTTTCGCTATCTGGTTTATGCCCCTTTCTGTCAGCCCACGCAAATGTTTTATGCGAGGCTCCGTTTAGTTTTGTTGCCGCGTTTTATTTATTCTCCTACTATGTCTGGCAGAAGCACAGATTTTTCTACCTGATTAGGTTCAGTGAACACATTCTGTGGGGTAGCGGTGGTGTTAAAAAAACAAGCAACTTTAGGTTCGAGCTATTTTGAAAGCAGCTCTTTCTATCTATCCCAGTAAACAACACAAAATGTAAAGCTTTATTTGCTTTAAACATAGTTACTGCGCATTATTGTAGTTTATTCATTGTATTGTCTTCTAAGGAAGTTTATTTTATTTTAATATTTCACTTATCCAGAGTCGGAGGTCATAGGATTAAATATTTGTGTTTTTAATAACCAAAAAACACCTCAATGTAGTTTTACATCTCCTCCCTTAGGCCTCTCACTCGAGCTCTAGCAGCAGCATGTCAGTCAGCCATTCAGAAGAAAGCATCTGAGGATCTTCTCTGATTGGTTGGCTGCTTTCTGAGTGATCCATTAAAAAAAAACTGAAGATTTCAGGTGAGCACAGCTGACTAGGACTGCTTTGTTGTGACATCACTAAGTTACAGAAGTGCTGACAGCTGGTTTTAAGGCTCAGTTTTCGACACAGAAAACAGACACATTAATGATTTATAATTATGGAAATCTCACTGCATACACTGTGGGAGCTTTGAGCTACGGCACCATGGGCAGCGACATATGACTGTGAGTCCATGTTCCCCAGTCATTCTGCTTGTTTCCACGTTACCATGATAACTGTCAATGGCTCTTCACAGTCACTTTTCTTGGCACACATTACCCCCAATTCATTCCCCACCAGACATCCCAAAGGACCACTTACTGCTTTCAAAACATCTTAAAACAGACAAACTGTATGTTCAATAATTGTGCCAATGTGCCCGCAGATGGTTTATAAGGTCACGCTGGTGACTAACTATGAGGAAAGTGTCTTAGTTGTTTAAGACACGTGAGGTGCCTTCCCTTGGTTTACAGAAAAACATTCAAAGTGACATTATCTCAGCAAAGCACTCAGATAAGAAAGGATCATTTCAAAGAGTTGTCAATCACCGGTACATTCTGCATTCTCTGGAGAGTGAAACTAACGTGATCCTGATGGGTGAAGCAGAAATGCTGAGAAACATTTTTCGCCATAACGCCTCTCTAGGGTGTCTGGAGGTGCACGTGTGCCGACCGCAGCAGCTCCCCCACTTAGTTTTATTACACGGGGTCATGATGTTCTTCCGTGTGTTGTTCTGCTGGCTTTTTCTTCTCCCTCTATAGTTGCGCATAATGCTGCCAAGGACTAATTGGCATAGTTACATATTCTCCAACTGTATCTGCTTCAACCTGTGTGTGTGTGTAAGTGAAAACCAGACACAAACCAGCGGAGAGAGAAAGAGAGCGAGAGAGACGGCTCTCATCTGCAGAACGTCTGGTCCATGCCCCCGCTAACCACAAGAAGCCGAGATAAATCGGCAGTTCCTGTGCATTGTGGGACTGTGCATACTGGCAATAAACACAAAACGGAGGAAATCTGAAATGAGGTGACTGAGACTTTTTATGACTAGTGCTCTTCACGATGCAGAGGTCTGCAGCTCAGATCGCCGGCCCAAAAGTCAGACGTATAAAAGCTGCAGCACATCGCACATACAGCACATCCCACTGTCTGAAAAATAAGAACACACACCAAGCTGGACTGTCTTTTGATTGATATTCCCTCCAAGGTTAAACACACTTTAATGACAAGTCGTCCTCTTCTACCATTTTCTTTTTTTTCTTTTCTTTTTTTTTTTTTTTATCTTCTTCTGTTTGGCCTGAACCAGAGATGTAAGTTGATGATGATGAGCTCTATTCCTTCTGTGAGAGCTGACTTCTGCACTGGCATCACTGCCATAACTCACTCCGCTACATCTCTGAGTGTGTCTCTTAAAACGCGAGCTTATGTTCCTCCTGTTGATTATCTTTCCACAGCTCAAGCCAATATATTGCTGAGGTGCGGGACGTATGCATGCACTATATGTGCTCGCAGCTGGACCTGAGCCATCCTTACCTCTTTTATTGGGATGATGCTTGGTTTCTCCCTCAAGAGAATTCTTGGATGTACAGTGATTTAAGAGTCGCTAATGTAAGATATAAAATCAGAAAATCCCATCATGTGCTGTTTGGGGATCCTTTTTTTTTTTTTTTTTCTTTTGTATTCAAGTCATCTTTCTAAGGTCGCAGCAGGAAAGAAACCCATCGTCACTGCCAGCTATGGGCCTGTGAATTACAAACAAAAAATAAGAAGAAGGAGAATAGAAAATTGCAAGATTTCAATCTCTTTTTACGTTTTGTGCGGTGAAGCTGGACAAAACCTCCTGACCGCCTGATTTGCACTTCAATTAAAAACTGATATTGACCTAATACATCAGTGACACGCTCCCCTTTTTCTGTTGCAGTCATTCCTTAGTGTCACTTTCTGGGATCTTGGAAACATTAGGACTGAATCTTTGGCTCCGCTGCGCTTATCATCCTGCTCCTCCATCCTCTTTGATTCGGTTCTGGCTCTGATATCAATAAGTTTGATGTGGAAGGGAATAACTGAGGTCATTCCGTGAACTTGAACTGGATCCACTGATACTATTTGGATAGGTGCACAGTAGGCCTTGAGAGACGTACAATCTAGCTCTAACCATCACTTTTTATTCCACGCTAACTGGGCCACCAGTGTGCTTTTGGCTCAGCGTTCAACAAGAGTTATTTGGGGGAATAAAATTGCATATTGAAAGATGAATTCATATAAACATTTCTCAGAGCCAGCGTTACTCAGGGGGCGGCTCATCGGTTAAATGATTTTTCATGTGATAACAATATTTTTCTTGTTGTCGACCAGTTCCATGGTAAAAACAGAATCAACAATGTATTGATCCAACACACAAGTGCTGTGCACCAGTGAGCCACGCTGTCGCCAATTGGCTTTCAATATTCCAAAAGCTTTTAGAACAACAAAAGTCACTGAGGGATTTAAAGACCGAATCCAAATATTTTCACTTTCTGAAGAGGGAAAAATAACACAAGTAGTCTGAGATACATTATTCACTTTTCAGTATCGATAACAATGATTGCGATGCAGTCTGCTGTGTTTTGCATATTTCTCAAATTCCATAAATGTTTAAGTATTATGGATTACAAAGAAACTTGTCACTTTCAGCAGATGAGAGCATGCTGAACTCATATAAATTATATTCCACATAAACATTTATATAATGTAGTTGCAGTTGTTTTCATGGGCATCCATTGACAAAGGCTGGAGTTTAATGTAGAGAGGACAGCAGCTCATTCATAATATCGCAGGATAGTAAACATGCGCTGAGGCAGTAGTATCAAATAAACAAGCAAATTGGGACCTATCATCGCTGTGCAAGATCTGCAGCATAAGTGTCTTTCCCTTTTGCTCCTCTGGTGTTCCCCCTAATATATTGTTGAACGTTATCCCATGTTGTGTTTTATTTATTTATTTATTTTTTTTCTCCATGCCTCACAAAATCACACACCTGCTGATTGCCATCACTTATCATCGCTTAAACATCTCCTCCTGCACCTGATTTAAAGCCAGCCTCTGTCTCCAGTTCTGGCCAGGTTGTTATCCAAGCCAATTCAGAAAGCTCTGGATACCTAATTCTTTGCGATCTGCTAATCCCAGTTTCTTTGTGCTCCAGAGCAGCCGCACGCTTCCTGTTTCCATTCCTCGGTCACTCAGCTCTGTTACTGCTCGCCCGCTCCTGAACTCACACCACGGGCCACTTAGTCTTATTCAGAGACTTGGATATCAAACCAAATCAGCTCCAGACACTTCCAGTCTGCGGCCCAAGCTCTATTCAAACCTGCGTAGTAAACTGGAACAGCGACTTAACTCATTAGCAAGACGTAAGCTGTACAGTTTGTGTATAATCAGTCCAAGCTGAGGTAACACTTTTTTAGCAATGTCAGGAGTTTCGACTTTGTCCTTGTATGAATGTGAACAGAGGCTTTGGTAGCTCTGGTCTACAGTTCTTTTTTTCCGGAACATCACAGCCATAGCTATGGTGGCTCTTTTCTCACAAACACAACTGGAAACAAAACTGTTCCGAGATAAAGTTTTTCATAGAATATATGCAAACAGATTAACATAAAACTAAACTAAAAAGGAAAACAAAATCAGCAAAAGACTAGTAAAATAATAGGTAAAACTTTTATATTTATTCAAAGCACTTGAGCCACTTTCTGACTTCACTTTGAACATCTTTAAAATCATTAAAGAGAGCAGGATGTGCTTACATTTCATTTTAAAGGTGCTTGAATTGACAAGCATGTAATGACTGACAGAAGAAGCCACGAGATCATTCACGTCCCTATGTTATGCAAACAGCCTTATGAATATAACTTACTTATTTGATCCAAAGATGTGAACCTGATTTCATCCTTCTGCTGAAAGCTCCCTGCTGTGATACGTTACAGATGTTTCTTTTGTCCACGTTGTCAACCTTCATTTATCCATTGAAGAGGCGACCGAGGTCAAAGTACGTCATGTCGACTTTCTCCGCGCAGATTTTCCCAGCATGGATTCAAACTACCAACTCTCCAGCCGCAATCTTGACTCTCTGCCCATTAGGCCACAGCTCATGCTGAAACTCTTTGTTCTCTCCAGGATGTTCCTGCTCAGAGCTGTGCGTTGGACCACTCAGCCAAAAGTTTAAGCCACTGTGACAGTTGCTGGCAACAGAGAGCAGCAGCCCTGCTTGAGTTATAGAAGATCACTACATGTGGGATCCCACCGAGCTTGAGTTATGCTCCCACTGCCTCCCGTTGTCTTTTGATCACTATTTATTGCTGAGTGCTTTGCGCCGACCTTGCCTTCTGACATACTGAGCCGAGAAGTGAGGGTGAGACAATGTGAAGATATTTTAATGTTGTCTCGGAGATTGCTGAAGAGGATTAAACTGATTTCCAGATTAGAAGCTGAAAAAACAGTGGATCTCTGTTGAAGTGGTGCAAGGTGCAGTTGTTAAGACTGTAAAGCATATAAAATTAGCTTATTTTGGCTCTGGATTTCTATCTTAAAAAGTAATCTTCTCATATTGTAATAACAATAAATAGGCAATGCTCTTTACATTTTCCCACAGGCTGAATCACTGCCTGTGGCGCTTTAGTAAGGTAAGGTTTCCTGTTGTATCAGTGAATCATAATGTCTGAATATTCAAATATTAAAGTGTAAACCTTTTGCTTGTACAAGTTCGTTTTGCTTTAGTAAACATTGAAACCAGCCAATGGTAAATAACACTGTGTGTGCATTTTTAAGTCTACCTTATACCAGAATCATTCATTTTTATTTCTTACGAATCAGCAGCTAGTTTGGAACATGGAACTTTCCCCTGTAACGTGTTAGTTTTGGTTAAAACGCACACTGGACCACTTGTCCTGTGAGTATGGTTAGGTGGGAGAGGTGAGAAAACCGTTATTCAAACCATGGTGGAGACCAAAAACCATTTGAAAAAAGGTTCTCGGTCCAGTTTCAACAAGGCTCTGGTGCAGCCCTTTAGTGGTCTGAAAGCAAACAGGCAAAGCACAGCTTTTGGTTTTTGCATTTTAGAAATCCATCGAGCGTTAATCAACCTTCCACGAAGCAATCCTCTCTCTGATCTGTAAATCCTTGACCTACTACGCTTGCATACTCTTTCTAGTTCATTCAAGTCCCTTAAACAACTGCTAGTGAACAAATGGCTAAAGTGACTGCTGCATGTTTTTCTATGATAACTTCAGTTCAGCACCATACAAACTCAAACGGTGGCATACAATGTGTTTCTCTTATGGCCACAGGTTAACCAGATGTTGTAGAAATGCACGGGGGGAAAAACTAAACAGTGAGGGTAGCGCTGATGAGTCACCAGCCTAATGGACTATGGTTTGAAACCTGATATGGGCTTCGTCTGTCTTGAGAGGGCAGTTTAGCGAAAACAGTGTCATTACAACAACCTGAAGCCTCACAGGCCAGGACCTCATGCGGTGAGCTGAATGCCAAAAATCGAAAAAGAGGGAGGGGACAGGCTGAACACAATACAATCCAGGATGGAGGGAGTCCAGTTTCGGAGCAGGGAAAGAGGAGAGGAAACGAGCCAAAGTCTTTGTTTTATCTGGAGCGCACGAGATACTTGCATCATAGCAGCTCTCCAAGAATAACGTCAAAACCTGATGACTCAAAGAGAAAACAGAGAGTTGATGAAAATGAAGCTTAGCCTGTCTCGCCTGGTTAATGCTCAATCTTCGGAGCAGAGTGCAAAAGTACAGCAGTTCATGGACAACAGACATGTTTGTGTATCATTATCTTGTTTTTATGTTGTTTATGTAACTTTTTTTTTTTTAGACCACCAATAATAATGGCTGCAGAAAGTGTGAAATACCACAAGCTGCACAATATCTCACAGTCATGTTTGTGGTGACTGTCAGCTTTCACTCCTTTGCAGTTTGCATTTGATTTCAATGCAGAAAATAATTCATCGCCTTGATCTTGGGATGGTACCTGCCTAACTATCCAACAGTAAGCTAGCACTGGGACAAAGCAGGGCTGCAGTGAAGTAAACAACTTTATAAGTGTTTTGTATTTTTCCACAGTTTCAAAAGAGTTCAGCAAAACTTCTCATTTAGAAGTTTAGTTTTTAGTTTAAGTGACTGAAATGTGACCCATTAAGACTACATGTTTACTTCACTGCTACATTCATTTAAAACAAATAAATAAATAAATAAAAATCACCAGCACAGATGGCCGGTTAAGATTTTAACTTTAAATTACTTGATTTTCAAAATCAAGGCAAACTGCAAAAAGGGGACATAAAAGTCCCAAAAATGAAGTTGGCAAAATCAAGTTGTCAACACTGTGGCCACAGTGGCGAGGAGAAATGGAAGAAAAATAAAATCTTAAAATAACATGTTTCTTTCTTTGTGTGTTTGCAACTTTGTGGTGATAAAAATGCAAACACTGAAACGTTGGTGTTATGATCATATTGGCTATAACCCTGAGCGCAGCTGCGTTTGTGAGCCGGCTAGCTTCAGCAAGCAGGCTAACCGCAACCGTATGTAGACACTTCAGGAAATGGAAAACAGAGGCAAAAGAAGAAACTAAAACATTTCACAACAACACCAGGGAGACGGAGGAAAGCATGTGGTTCAATGAGGTTTACTCAAATCGGGAAGAAAAAGAAAGAAACTACGGCGATAGCAGGAAGTTACAGTTGCTGTAGGCTAATTTCAATGCTAGCTTTAATGCTAGGCAATGCTAGGGAAGCGGCCGGCTGGCTTAACGGCAAGACCGCGAGGGCTCATTCTCCGGAATGGCCATCCAAAATAACAACGCGCGTTTCAAAAAATGTTTCCAAACGCATGAATCTTTCTAATGATATTAACGGTTTGTAAATTCTCAGTGAGGACGGGGATGCATTTATACCTCAGGAGTGCACCGATGAGAGGCATCGTCGAGCGCAGATCGGTGATGGATGAGAAAGTAAATATAGCCTCTCTTAAAAGTAGCTCGCAAAAAAAAAAAAAAAAAAAGGCATCTCCAGCAGTAGCATGGAAGGTGAACAGTGATGAGTGAAACATTTCAGCCAACATGAGAACCCCCCGAGCGTCTCTCTCGAGAGAAGCCATTGATAGTGTATGGCCTGTCAAAGGCTGTTCCCATCCACATGTGCACTTTTCTCTGCCAAGGGCTTCCCTGCCCTTCAGTTGGCTGTGGAAAATTTATAACAGGAGCTTTAAAGGATGGAAAAAGAGAGTAAAGGAAACGTCAAGAGACAGAGGGAAGCAACTGGGAGAGTTTTTTTTTTTTTTTTTTTTATTATAGAAAGACAGAGAATATGGCTGAGAGGTACATAAGTAGGCTATTAGTGCTGAGCTATTATCTAACATGGGATCCAGGTAATGAGGCAACACTGCATAATTGGAGGTGCAACCAGCTGCTGTAACCTATTCAAACAGCTCATTGGCTTCATTTGGACAAAACGAGCACTCGTTTCAACCAGACGTGCAGTTAAATGCTATCTCGAGGGCTCACCATAGCTACTGGAGCTGTGCGCGTCAGACTGAGTAGTGTGCAGCCAAAACACTGTCCACATCTTGTTCAAGTTGATGAATCTTTTGCGACCGAATTTGAATACGTGACTGTATTTATTGCTCTCTATCTCCATGTTACGTCAGCCCCTGACCCTGCTCCCTGTTAGTTTGTGTGGAATTGTCTGGATTTATAACTGTTACTAACTCTGGAAAAGAGCCCACAATGGAAACAAATTCTGGGTGTCTGCCGTTTCACCGTAAGGGTCACGAGCAGTGTCCTGTCATCACTGCCGCCCCCCCAGGCAATCCCACAAAAGGCTCTGCTTCATATCTGTAGTGTGGCGCTGCATTGGGCCTGAGACATTGTGTGTGTGTGTGTGCATGTTTTGGGGACAGCCACATATTGCACACACATCGCACACACACCTACACACAAATGAGCAAATACCTGTCTTTAATATGAATCTGACATAGTTTGGATTGTGTCTTGTGATTTCTTCACATAGGCCATGACTTGCTTTCATTTATGTTGCAAAGCTGTGCCCTGTAACTCCTCTGCTCATTTTGACGAGGGGATAATATTACCTTATTATTTCATTAAGGCAATAAAATTATATATTGTATAAAACGAGTCGTCAAATCAGTTCAAGTCTTTAACTTGAACAGCCATATAAGTTTATGTTTTGTTTAGTTTTTTTCCAATTCTCCGATATTACGCATAGGAACGTGTCCTGTCATAGCTCCCCCTCAGCAGCGGGCAGGCGTACCAGACCTTGATTGCCATAGTTACAATAATAAACACACATACTGTACTGAACTAGATAGCACCTATGTTGCCATGGTTATAATAATAATGATCATTGTTTGGTTAGTGTAAGGAGAAGGTCCTGTTTTAGGTTAAAAGAAAGAAATCCCTCACAACCTTGTTGCCATTGTTACGTGTTGGACTTGTAAAATGGATAAAGGAAACAATGGAATCAAAATTTGTGGGACCATCTATCAATCCCATGGATTGATTTTTCATCTTTTATAAACTGTGTCAGCACACCTTTCCATTTGTTTTTATTAAATGCACAAATGAGAGATGGTTTTCTACAGGTGGACAGTCTTAAGGCTCTACATATTGGAATAGTATTTTCCATATTTACAGTGCACCACAGGTGATGGATCTGCGGCTTAGCTAAGCTCAGATAAATTGTGGCTAAGTCACAGTTCGTCTTAAGAAAACTCCTGGAACTTGGAGTCCCAATAGATAAACTGTTTCTGGATGAGGACTTTTTCCTCATCAGCCGTGTGTGAGTCAAAAGAGCATTGTCTGCCGCAATGATGCACAAATGAGGGCCGAGCAAACCAAGTGGAAAATGTGCAATGGCAACAATAAAGTGCGGACAGCAAAGGGGGAGGCAGTGGTTGGAGAAAATGCATCTGAGGCGATGAGTAAAAATGAATGTTCTCACTCCTGATGTCATAGGCAGGGGCGCACCGCTTGGTGAGAAGTCAGCTCACCTTTTCCTGTCCTGGCATCTGAAGGACACCCAAGGGAGCAAGACGTCAGCGTCGCCACAGCCGCCCGCCGTCGTCAACACGAACGGCGTCATCACCTGCGGAAGGTAAGGCCCATATATCTTTCAACCATCCATTTTTACCCACTTTGGATGAGTGATTTGGTCTCTAGCTCTTTTTGCCTGCTTGAATGACGCTTGTTTTTGAGTGTTTTTTTTTTTTTTTTAACTTTCCATATCCCGCACCGAACACCCCAATGTCTTTTACGGTGTAACTACTTCTGCTAAGCTTATATTTAGGCTATAGAACTGCTGCATCAACTCCTCTGTTGGCAATCAAACGTTGACTCCTATTGCAAAGAACTGACTTGACTGATTTCGCAATTCAGAAGAGAAACGGCCAAAACTAAAAACAGCACTTATCCTGCAAAATCCATCCACAGTGGCAACTTTATGCACTTTTTATGAAACAGCAGAGTGTGCAATTAATTATTCCAGATTTTTCTTTCAAATTTTGCCTCTGTCTTGCTTTCCTTGTCTCCTCCCCCCCCCCCACTTCCCATCCTTCCTGTCTCACCGCAGCCATTCACTGTTTGGGTTATTGCGCTTGGATCAGACAAACCAGGATTTACACACACAGGAAAGATAAGGGGACATTTTAACAGCACAATGACTATTTTGGAGGTGTGTATGAGAGTTGACGAGCCATTTTCAGACTGCAGACACGGCTGGAAAATTGGTGTAAGCTACTAAAAACTGGGTTGTAATATTTTAAGGCCTCACGGCTTTTCACGGAAACACCTCCCTGAACTGAAACCATACCTTATTAATCATGTTGCTATTAGCATGATTGTCTGAATCCAGGCAGGGGGAACCCATATTAAATATAGCTCCCTGTTTTGTCGCATGTTCTTGTGCATGTTCTTCGTTCCTGCAGACTGAAGAAGGCAACTTTGAGCCTTTTTGGGCCTTGGGGCATTTAATCACTTTGGTAATCCAGAGAGGAGATTGCAGTGGGACTGCAGTGGATTTGAGAAGCCAATAACACCACGAGAATGAGCATGATGAAAACAAATACAGATTTAGTTGGGTCACTTTGTGCATTTGTGCCAAATGCTGCACAATCTTCGTATCGGCAGCAGTTATAGGCAGGACTTCCCTGAGCGATTTGCCGTACTTGTTGGTGACCTGCTGTCCTCTAATGGTAATGGTGTCAGTGGGACACAGAGGGCTCTGTGCAGCAGCAGCACACTGGGCTGTTGTGGCTGCGGCCGCTGAAACAGAGGCCCTGTATGCTCCTCCGTGAGTGGCACATGTGTCCTTGCTCGCTGTGCTGCTAAATATAGCAACAACAATGGCACTGGGAAATGCCTGGTTCGAAGAAAAAAAGCTGACTTCAGATGATATCGGTTTACAACATATGAATAAAGCTCAGACAGGTTTCCATTTATTGCAGAGGCTGAAGACCAAGGATGGTTGTTTGCTGGAGCTATTCCTGTGTTTCATCCCTTCATGTCTAATTTGGATCAATTTACATCTAACAACCTTGTGTGGAGAAGGAGCTGTTGAACCAAGTTGTGTTTATCAGCTGCCAGTCAGGAAAACCTCAAATTTATTTGACACAAATTAATATCTGAACTTGTTTCTCTGTTCATAAACAAAAGATATTTGAATCTTCAGTTGAAATACTTTGCATTTCTTCCCTTGTGTTATTGACTTTAACCCATTACACATTGTCTACAGATTTTACAAAAGACATCTTGCTGTATCAGGGCAAGCGCCAAAAGCAGTAAATGTGTGTCAGCACATTATAATGTTTTAACCTTTCGTTTCCTCCCACACCATGCTGGTGAGGGTTGGGGGTGGGTGCTTAGCACAGTCCCTGGAGGAGCATATCATAGCTATAGCCCTAAACGTCTGCTGCTCGTGTTGGTGTGGACATCTGCGCGTCTCCCATGTGGTCTGCTCAGCTGAAAGCCGGCGATTAAATTATCATCGTCAATCAGATTCCTCGCTGCAGGTCCTGATACGGAGGCGGCGGCCGCCAAGAAAACGGCACGCTTCTCGATGAGAGGATCTGTCTGTGGCTAGAAGGCACAGAGGGAACTGGCCAACCTCAGGCAGTGAACTGTACGGCCTCCTTTTTCTCCCGAGGCCATCAGTCACCCCTGGGGCTGTGAAGTGATTTATTGAATAGAAGAAAATAGATTTTAACATGTTTTAAAAGTTGCAGTGCAGCTGAAAAGGGCAAATAAATATTATCACTTCACATTAATAATGATGGATGCCTGAGGGGCTCAGCAATCATGCTTTATAACTTAGTGCTTTTTAATAAACATTAAATCTAAAATATCCCAACAAAACATATTCTACTTAATACAGGAGATGATGGAAAGTGACAGTGATCGAAGAAGCAGTGAGACTTTAAGAAAAAGTATTAAGAAAATTAGAAGAATGTCCCAAATGAGGTTTTATATGCTATATTTATATTATCATAGCGACTGTTGGGTGGAGCTTAGTTAAGGAACTGGCACAGAATTGTTTTCACGACGCTACCTGGGAAAATGTAAATAGTTGTACTGATTTGTTATGACAACCAATGTGAAAATTGAGAAAGTGGTTTGAGATATGAATGGTATTGTGTGACTTCCATTTTTTTTTTTTTTCTTTTTTCTTTTTCTCATTTGTTTGCAAATTCTCACCTCTGTAGGAACAAGGACAAGAAATTATGTTGTTATCTGTTGCAAGCTAAAACGGTTGGACATTTCTGACTGTTTAAGAATTTCCAGGAGACAACTGCAACTTGAGCACTGAGGGTTTTATAATATTACACTTTATTGAATAAAGGAAAGCCTTTTTACTGTAAATGAAAAGAAACATTTACAATTTAATGCTTTTATAATATTTAGTCATTGTAATTGGATCACTGTGAAATTGCTTTTCATATATGTCACATAAAAAAAAAAAAGGACAGCCAGTTTAGACAGCATATAGCTATGCTTTTAACTATTTTTATTCAACAAGCAGGATTTATTTACACTTCAGCCCCGTGGATAACTCCCAGCACTCCCCAGCCTCTTAAGCATCTTGTTATCTCTGTTAGGTGTGTTTTGCGGGCAGTGTGAGAGCTGGATGTTGTATGGCCGTCTTGTTTCGTGTGTTTGCTTTTCGTCACTGCAGCGGTAAGAAGATGGATGAGTGTTTCAGTGCAGATAACTCTGGTTTTTGCCACCATTAGCTACCAAGCAGGCTACCCCCCCCCCCCCCCCCCATGATCCCTCTTCATCTCAAATAGACTGGAAAATCTAAGATTGTAGAGCTGTCAGGAGTGACCACTTCTATATTCAGTCCAACCATGATGGACAACCTGGGATCGTACTCAGGAGTCTCAGTACCGCTCTTTGTTGGTCCTCTCTGCTCTCTTCTCTTTCTCTCTCTTTCGCGCGCACACACACACACACACACACACACACACTGTCTCTGCTTGGAAGAAACACACAGAAAAGCAGGAAGGCAGAGTTCCTAGATCCGTCAAAGCTAATTTGTCCGAGCCGTTTGCCAACAACACAAGGACTTTGGACAACGAGGCAAATTATGTTGAAGTAAACATGTCCTCTTGCATGTAAACTCATCAGCACTCGCACCGCATTCCAAATAATTCCGTCTAATTTTCAGAGATGATGTGGAGGAAAATGCTTTGCGATGGTGCAGAGTTGTCAAGGTTTAAGCTGTGGACTGTGTAAGTTTGCGTCATGGTTCCTAGACCGCAGCGTTGCACGCGTCATGAACAAGAAGAGCTGGAATATTCCCTTTCAACAGTCATGGGAATCTTAATATTCTCAATCCAGCGTTCATATTGTACCTTCTCTGTTAAGCTGTTTTCTTTGCACAACGACCAACCATTAAACATTTTAGCCCCTTGATTAGAGCTGAACAGGCTATCTGGACAAGCCAAGCCTTTAAAAGAAAGTATTCTAAGGGAATATTAATTAGTCTGATAAATTTCAACGAATTCATCTTTCTTGTGTAAGATTATTATCTAAAAGTTCTGAACTAATCATGAAAAGACAAACGTTTCCAACGCTGCCAATCACAGCAAGCTATTAAACTGAGCACTGGTACAAACCATGACATGATCACTCCCCCCCCCCCCCCCCCCACACACACACACACACACACACACACACACACACATAGCAATTTTTTATTAGAGCCGACAGCCCTCATTACCCACAATGCAACTGCCCCAGAGACAGAGATTTGGGAGTTGTGTTAGTAGAAGCAAAAGTAACCTTCAGCCTCAAACACTGAGTGTCTGGTAAAGTCTGGTAAAGTAATTTTTTTTCCGAACTCCACACCTTCAGTTCATTCAGTATCGTTGTTGTCGGAAATTTGAAAAGTGAAGCCTTTAATCATAATTTTATCTAAAGATCATCTGGGGGTGACTCCCCTGTTTGGGAAAGGAAGTCAGATTGGGACCACCATTTAAAAAATGCTGGTCTCATTGTGAGGAAAATAATGGGCATTGGGCAGCGTGACTAATGTGTGTTAACAAACTTTGGATAAATTTGACTGGACGCACAAAGGCCTTCATATAAGTTATTTTTACATTTGCAGTAATAACCCCCTAAGACCTGAAAAGAAAGTAACAGACATTGAGTCATTTCACCGGTCTTGATAACCTATCTGTGCTTGCAGTGCAATCAAGCTCGTTTTAAACACTGACCAGTGTCACATAATTGTTGTATTAAGGCACTGTGGCTGCTATTTAGCAAAAATTGCATTTACTTTTGCAAATAAACATTGTTTGGCATTGTTTTTGCAAGCGATATCTGGTTTTCACCTAATCTTCACTTCTATACACAGAGACCTCTCATGCTAAGCACATTTAAAGCTTAAGAGGTTTCTGTCCAGCCATTGGCCTACTAACTATAATGAACCTCTTGACCCTTTTTATCTTTAGAACCAAATAGGTCAAATGTAATTGCTGACTCAGCAGATTTATTGTTCACAGTCATAATTAAATTTGTACTAAACCAAACAGCTAACAATCTTGATTTAATGCACATCTATTTGAGGCTGCTTTATATCAAAAAAAGGTTAAGGACCTCCAGTGCTATAGTATCAATTACTGCATATTTTAAGAGCTTAGTGGTAGGTAAAGCCCAATGAACAAATATTTGGCGTGTCCAAGCAAACATATCCCCCTGTGTTTAATCGTTGAGGGGAACAGCAGACCTGTATAGGTGTCCTTCACTGGTTCTGGTGCCACATAAACACTTGTGGTGGAAGGTGTTTACTTGAATCTCCAGCAGACGTGTGCTCAGCGTCCACGGAACAACTTAAATGTGTTGGTTGCATGGCCAATTTGACCTTCTTGAGAACTTGCGGCGAGTGTGTGTTAGTAGCATATGTATTACAAACACAGGGGGAAAATGCTGTTGGAAATTAGGAACTTGGAATGAAAGCCCCGCCCCCCCCTCCTTTCTGAAAGTGTCTTTTGTTTGTTGTATGTAAAAGATAAAAGGTCAGTAGGGAACCTGTGCATACATACACAAGTCATTTTACATGTAGAGCCAGAACGTGGATATTGAAGATGAAATCATCAAAGCACATCTTTGCAGACTATCAGTTTTGTAAATTGTGTCATTAAAATGGAAACTGAACCATTTCTTCCAGATGTTTAATGTCCGAGTTGTGTTTTTTCAGAGTGACTTACTTCATATATATATATGTATAAAACACTTTCAAAATGGTTAAATGCTAATGTGAAACCCGAGAACTGCCTTCCTCAAACAGAAGGCCTTGTGGAGAGAGCGGCCCTTTATTGTCTCTGACTAATGACGCCGCCTTATCTGCAGATTGATATAGAAATTAAAATTCTGAGGAATATTTCCTTTGAGACCGTCCTCCCTTGTGATAATATACGTCAATATATGCAGATGGACATGTAGAAGCACACACTCATGAAGAGAATGGCAGGAAGAGTCTTATTGCTGTCTTGTGTGAAAAACTTGGAAAACACCCATAGCAACAATTATGGTCACGTGCGTCAGCTGGTGGTAGATGCATTGGGTGTATTCTCATCTTCACCCAAAAGGGACAGTAATGAGCCCAACCCAGCTTAGCACATGACTCAACAAAAGAAAAAGTGCAAAAATAAAAGAAAACTGAAAACCACAAAAGAAAAGAAAGAAAAGAAAAGAAAACCACAGAGGAAGGCTGCTGAGGTGGAAAACTGGATCAACAAAATGTGGCTTTGACACACGAGACTTTCCATTTCCAACACCGGGGATAATATTAGTTTTAATTAACCTTGACACATTCGTCCCCAAACTTCAACTACGCAGTTATGTTGATGACAAAGGTCCTCCAAACCTTTGAGAAAATCCCCATTTTAACCTCAACCGTCCTCGTTCTCCCCAATTGTAATCACGTCAGCTAAACCCCAAAGTGTTTCCAGGTCGTACATCAGATACTTCATTTTCCATCAGTGATTTGTGACAATTTTGGAGGACAAGGAATAATGAAGTGACGAAACCCCTAGAGAAATTATGTTTTCATCAGCCTAGCCTTATCAGTCACTTCCAAAAGCCACAGTGGAAATCTAGAGTCAAAAGATGTACAGCACTAAACCAGTGACACCCCCCCCCCCCTCACTCACCCTTCCTTTCTCACAGAGCCTATAGATTTACGTGAGTCTTTCTGTAGAGAGGAGGAGGAGGAGGAAGCAGAGTGAAACCATTCCAGGAAAAGCTTTATGAGGTCATTATCTATTTACAATGATATACTTTTAATCCCAAAGGAAGTGACAAATTTACATTAATCCGAAATGCAAATGCAGGGAGGAGTTGGTGACACACATCTCGTGGAATTTATTGTATGAGCTTCTTAAGCATCATAAAAAAAAGCAGTAACACTCTAGCATGACACTGCTTCCTGTGAGAGGGCGCGACCTTGAGGCCAACTCCAACAGCTGAACTCCCCGCTAAACTCAGATAGATTGGATGACCGATGCCCACTCAGCACCGTCAAGCTCGCTGCTGAGCCTCCCAACCAGTTTCAGTTCCTTAACGCCCGTCTGAGAACCAGCATCTCGTTTGACGTACCATGTTTGACAGCGCAAAGGGGCTGTTTTGGTTCAAAATATTTGCTCAATAATTCAGAGACAGATGTGCCCGTATTCCCATAGAATTTATTTCATGCAACTTGAAATAAAAGCTCGCCCCTGCTCGTAAAATGCACCAGTAAGCCGGGTCTGCTGCGAGTACGTTATTCTGCACATGGAATTAGGGATACATTTCAGATTGTTATCAAGGATTGTCCAAAGACTACACATGCCTTCACTGCTATACTGGGGTCTTGGCACGTCAGTATATTTGCACAGTTCTTGGTGCACACCGACAGACTTATGGAGTGGGTTACACTATTACATTTCAGTTTCTTGTATGCCAGTAAAAATGTTGTATTCATGTCTTCTTGTGGATGCTGAATTGGCACTTACAAGTACAGAGTTGAGGAGCTCAGATCATTTTTGGTAGTCATGTCCAAGGCCTTGACAAGTCGTTATACTGAAACATGCTGGAGTATATGGACAGAGAAGGATTAGCCCTGCATTAGCTATTTAAGAAAATGGTGGGAGACTAATTTATGTAGACTGTGGCCCCTTCTCCCGATCTCTGTGCCGTCTTTGTTCATCCTCAGTTTACCTGTAGTCTGCTTCAGCTGTCACATAGCCACGCTTTGTAAGGCATATTCAGCAGAAACCAGCGAGGAAGTGATGCAAGTGTTGATTTAGAGATGGAGCATTATGTTAGCAGGAACAGAGCGGAAGGTGTTGAAGCTGTTTTTGCACATCTGTGGATCAAAAACACTCTCCAGAGCCCCGGTGTCTGACTATAAGAGCAGAAATGTTGAAATGTAAGCTGAAAACACACAATAGTCCCTTTGCGTTTCCCACCTATTTTAAGCTATTTATCCTGTTAAATATATTTGATTCATTTCGTTCTATTTTATTCTTATCACCGTATCGTTGTATGTAGTTTTGGCCATTGTAGTCACTTTAGAATCAGAATCAGAAAAGCTTTATTGTCAAATGGAAATTTGTCTTTGACATGGCTCATAGGTTTACATTACACAGCTGTAAAAACACACAGCATCAATAGTTGAAAACATAAAACCTTTTCTTTTTTTGTTTTTTTTGGTTTTGTGTTTGTTTTTTTTTTGTGTTTTTTTTTTTTTATCATATCTTTTTACTGGCTCTAATTTCAGCTGACTCACTTTGTCTTTGTCTTTTGGCTCACCAGTCATCTGTGGAGCGCTTTAAACTCGACTATCCTACACAACAAGGGCTATAAATAAAATCTGATTGATTTATTGATACATCTATTTCCTCTGATGATGTGATGTTGGACTGCAGAGGAGCAAGCTGCCTATTTTAGTAACAATACATTTCTTCATTGCTATGCACGACATATGTTTACAACCTGCTTGAATAACTTGTGTAATTTACCTCACCAGTCTTCAGCTTATCGTTTTGCCCAGCAGCTCAGTAATTCACTGGCATCA
Source organism: Echeneis naucrates (assembly GCF_900963305.1). Lineage (NCBI taxonomy): Eukaryota > Metazoa > Chordata > Actinopteri > Carangiformes > Echeneidae > Echeneis > Echeneis naucrates. The sequence goes on along the minus strand of NC_042529.1, from coordinate 12,822,630 downwards.
CACTGTTCTCCAGTAGAAAAGGTGCAGTAGCGGGTTTACTAGCCGATAAGCTGGTACTTTCAACTTCTTCCATCTCATAGACTTTCATCTGTTGTTAATTTTTTTTTTTTTTTTTCACCATATTTCTGGGCTTCTGATGCAAAAACAAGAGCAAACTGTTAAAACTGGCTGAATTTTCAGAGCAGTGCCATGTGCCAAAGATCTACACTGGTCAATAAAATATGTGCAAGCACCATACCCTGTAATTGTTGCTTAAATATAACAATATAACTGGACCACAACGTTAACAGCTGTTAATTCCTGGAATTGGACAGGCACGGTCTGGATTGGACTTGCTTGTCCAGCTCATCCTGCAAATGCTGGGCTACATTGACATCTGTGGAATTTGGAGCCAAGTCAACACCTTGAATTGGTTATTGCTCCGAAAACCATTCCCGAATTGTTGCTACAGCGTGGCGGGGAGCAATATCCTGCTGAAAGAGGCCGCTGCCGTCAGAGAATACTGTTTCTACGTACAAGTCAAAGTAGCATCCACGTGAATAGCAGGTATCAAGGTTTCCCCGTAGAAGATTGCTCAACTTGTTTTCTTCCCATAATGCATCCTGGTGCCATGTTTTCCCACCTAATGAAAGGTGCCATTATAATGACAAATGAATATTAGACGCTTCACCTGTCAATGATCATGTTATGGCTGATTGAACATACATGTCATCATGTAATGTGTGTCCATAAAACAGCTCCAAGGCCAACACCTGACTGAGAAAGTGATGTCACCCCTGTTTAAACCAGACACGTGATATACCGAAGGCCACATAACAGCTTTACCTGCTATGACATCTTCATACGTTTTGGCCAGAAGACTTTAACACAGGGCATATACAGCTCATATCAAATTTCCCTTCTGAGCTTTGAGTTATACTGTCAAAGGAAGCCAAAATAATTCAAAGAAATCCATAAAAGAAGTTTGTTTCGACAAACGGCGCAACACAATATCCTCAGGCCTTCTACACAATGGTGTGATCTGACCATTTGATATCAGAAATACACAGACCCAGGGAAGCTTTTGGCAAACAGGCTGCATATTATTGGGTGAAGGTAGTGGATAAGAGTTCTTTGGTGGCAACTGACTGGCAGGTTTATTAGGCGTGATGTAATTGAATATCCAGACTGTCTTGAGGACTGATGCAATTTGTGTCACAACCCTGTTTGATTCATTGAGATCTCATAAAAGCCAAGAACAGACCAACCTCCCTCTAACCTGATTCCTTCAGCCTCCTGTCACCACAATGTTTCAGGCCAAAAATGTTGAGCTGGGCGATTACATCAACTTTTACCCTGATGTCAGATTTCAAATGAAACAGGACGCTAATTGAAGTCGCTTGCAGAATCTAAATTGACGCAGTCATTTTTTAAGATATTTAAGTTATAGTTATGCGTTTGGTTTTTAAATTACAATGACAGTTTTTGCCATTTGGTCTGATAGATTTTTTTTCCCTCTTAACATCCATAAACTGTAGTTTTTTGTTTTTTTGTTTTTTTTTTCTCAGATGCATTGGTTTCTAAATGATTGGTCTGAAGCCGCAATTTGAGTTTTCGAGCAAACTGCCACCACATCATCAGAAACCTCAGGGTTAACGGGTCAGCTATCGCCATTTCCCTTTTGGAAAAATTACTTCTCTTCTTTTCCAACATTGTATTTATTCTTGGAAACAAGTCAGCATTTTTGTCTTTCCAACACCCACATGTAATGCTCCAGTATAATGTTTCTAGTCACTGCTGCTACTGTTGTATTTGAATCAATCTACAAAGGCAGAAAAATAGTTTGACAACAAGAAAGAAATGATTATATATATATATGCATATTTAGAGATATTAACAGTGATTGTGAAATTTTGTCCAAAGGTGAAACTGATATTTTTATTTTTTTTTATTTTTTTTTTTTTGGCAAAGAAATAAAAAAAAAACAAGATGGCAGGAAGCAAAGACTTTCTTGATGTTTGACCCAAATCTTCCTCGGTGAGGTAAATTTCCTCTCCAGGAAAGAGAATCCCACAAATCAACTCCCACAGACGGACTGACATGGACAAAATGGTCCCATCAATGGGCCGTGAGGGATGAATTTGATGTATCTCTTTGAGGGGACAATATAAATATTGCTGTTGAGGCAGTCGGAACTATTTCAATCAAGGATTTCTAAAAGTCTTTGATGTTGTAGATATTAACTCATAGGTCTACAAGCTTTTCTGAGCAATTTGTCAAGAGTCCCACAAGAGCACTTGAGTTGTATTTTGCAGGAAAAATATCTTTCAGTCCATTTGCATCATATTATATACTGTAACTTCACTGGCTATTTCCATTGGAAAAGATTCGTAACACCACCTTTTGTAACCTTACAAGGACATTCAGGGCAGAGGAGTTTTTTTGGCCTATAGATTTCAGATGTTATAATAATGCACATGATCTGTCAGTGCACATTTAAAACCTTAATATTGGTAGACGGCGAGTCAAAATCTGTTGGAAGAGAAAATAATTAATCTTATTTCAATTTGTATTTTTATAATTGCTGAATGACTGAGCTGAGCAATGCGATAGTGCTGTTTCATCAGCACTATCAGGCTATGAATAGTTGACACGTAACTTTGCTTGTAATTTGTGTCGGTCGTATTCCCATTATCTCCATCAACAAAAATGAACAAAGCTCATTTTTCGACCCCTGATGTTGGCAAGTTGAACTTGCTGCTGTCGTCAAACATAAGTCGAAATAAAGCTAAGCATCTCCATCTTTTTTCCCTCTCCGTCCATCTCGCTCTCTCTCACACCCACTCCCTTTCCATCCTTCTCCCCTGCCCCATTTGTCAATGTGACAAATACAACTTGTAGCTAAATGTGTCCTGCTGTCCCTAGACTGCACTAAACACCAGTCATGAAAAAGTCATTGCTAACAGCCAGACGTCCCGATCCAGCTCCTGTCATGGTGGATGCATTAAGCTCCTCTGGCCACCTCCTCCTCCTCCTCCTCCTCCTCCTCCTCCTCACCCCTGTGGAGAGAGAGGTGGAGAGCGCAAACAGGAGGTGGTACAAGATGAGGATAGATGGGAGTAAAAGGTTGAGAAAATGAAGGAGGGCAAAGTTCGGCAAAAGAGCGGGTCTGCAGAAGAAAAACTGGCCAAAAATAAGGAGGGAGGCCGACAGTTCTCGAGCGAGAAAAAAGGGGAGCAAAGCAGACATGTTGGATTGGATGTAAGCTAAAGCGGGTTCGCGCACTGGGGGGTGCATTTTAGTTTACCTGAGGGACAACATTGCAAAGTAGCCCTACAAGCATCCACAGCGTTTGATGCTTCCAGCAGCTGTTCCAGTGCAGAGCTCTGCTTGTCTGACTTCTGGGAAACGCATTTTCCCTCCAATTGTGGGCTCTCTCTCTCTCTCTCTCTCTCTCTCCCATCATGGGTAAAACATATCAAAGCAGTGTGCTGTAGATCAGGAACACATTAGCCCTTTGGGGGTCACTTTGAGAAGTGATTTTTACTGTTTTTTTTTTTTTGTTTTTTTTTTCACCCCTCTCCTAATTTTCCAACATCTGTCTTTGGCACTCACTTTATCATCCAAAGCTGCTGTTAATGTCGACCGTAAGGCTTATTAAAGGAGAGTGTTAACGGAGGAGCAGTTGTCGCATTATGTGAGCGGAGGATGATGTTCTCAGTGTGACTCCCAGGAGGAACTATCTGTGCCGTTCAGAGAAAAGCTGCGTTGTTACTCCGCAGTTCGTCTGGTCTCTGTGTCGCACATCTGCTGAGTGCATTGGTGTGACAGAGAATGATCAATTTAAGCTCGATCAGAGAATCGTTTCGTCTTTTTCAATAATTTTGAAGCGCTGCAGAGAATTGAAGTGGTGAAAAATTACAAGAAGACAATTACCAAGGTGGCAACCCGCTCACAAAGACTGAGACTGCGACCATACACTCGCTCGGAATATGTACGCTGAGCAAGTGAGTAGGACCCATTTTCCCATAGACTTCAACACAATCGTCCCTATTTTTACAACAAATGTGTTTGCACAGCAGCCCAACGTGCATTCTCATCTCTTTATTTTCTTGCTGAGGGGAAAAAAAAGTAAGGCATCTTTATTTATGTAGTTCCCTCAAAGTTCTTTTCTTTAAGGTCAACAAAATCATTAGAAGAATGGTTAAGAACACAGTAAAGGAAGACAAAATAAAGCACATTTACAAAATGGGGAAATGAAATGGAAACCGGTAGTTTTACTTCGAAAACACATGGTGCAGACCAATGACAGGGGAATTTATATTGATTTTACAAAGATATATTCCCACAATGCGAAAAGCTGAGAACGTATGAGGGGTCAGGGTTGTGTTGTTTAAAAAGAACAATGAATATGGAAACGCCTGGGATGGCAGGGGAAATACTAAGCTTAACCAAACAAAGCTGCGAAAACATAACTACCAGTAAGCCTTAGCCCTGGAGAAAAATAAAGATCAGAAAAAATCATTCTTAAAGGCCTCATCATCAGCAATCCACACACTGCAATTCAAAATGTGGCCGAATTCCTTTAACACTGACATTAGAAGCCCTCGTACCTTAACTGTAAATGGAATATACTTGGTTTTTATGGCCCAGTGGACCAGAGTACGTTTGCAGTAATAAGCCAGTCAAATACAGGTACAGCAAGGATGAGTTTTAATTTATAGTCAAATCGTGCCATCGCATTTGTGGTAGGATTTGATTTAGTCAGAGGTGAAATCAAGAAGTATTAAGTGTAGACTGAATATCTGCATTGGTGCTCCAGCTACCTTTTGTCTCACTGGAAGTCCTTTTCTCAATTTTTAACGCGACTACGCGAGAGCACGAGAAGCTGTCAGCTACCCTGCTGAGGTTGTCCGATTGTTGCAGTTAAACTGGAATTACGAGATGCATTCACGTTGTTACGCTTGAAATGAAAGAGCAAGAACACAGCTGAAGCACAAGTTGTCTTGGGTGGATAACAATTTGAAGTGCAGAGCGCAAATTTTGCCCCAGCATTTATTAATGACAGTGCAACATGGGTGAGAATGGGGGAATAACTGTGGCTGGAGAAGAGAGAAGAAGGGCAAACAGTGAGTCTAACTGTTGACACAATCCAGTGATTGGAGAGTAAGTAATTGGATGCATCCAATTTTCCTTAAAGGGGGAAATGGGTTTTGAGGAGTGGTGAGTAATAGAGCTGTACCACTGCGGGGAAAGTGGATCAGTAAAATATGAGAATCTTTCCTCAGAAACTTTTGCCATGCACTTGAAGCCACGCTGGCACCGCTAACACCAACATGTCATCCAACTGCTACCTCAAAGATTATTGTTCTTTCCAATGTCTCCAGATATTACAACATTTAAAGCCCGCTCCGGTAAATGTTAGGCTAAGTAACAAGCATTTTCATAGCAAAGCCATGGATTCCGTCATACCTTTGGCTAGTGAATAGGAGATATGACTCATAACCCATCCATAGGGTTAATGGTTAATGGCCTGTCATGGCGTAAGGCAGCAGATACATTGAATTGATGTTTTCCCAGACTCGTAGTCTCATAGTTGAGCATTGAGACCAATTGAGAGTTAGGATTACATGTCAGACGCCATGACTTTGCAACCTTCATGGGCAGCAGCACTGCCAGCCAACCTGACAACAGCAGCAGTCAAGCTGCTTCGTTGTTTCTTTGTCAGCAAGGTGAGTCAGGCCGTGACTAACCAGCGAGACTAAGCCACTATCGAGCGTCTACATCTGTGGCACGAGGGCCAGCAGGCACGATGTGTAGTACAGGAGTAATTCTATCTATTCCCCTCTAGTCTCTGCTCTCCCAGAAACATAAGACAGTCTTCTCTGTCTGAGAGACGGAGGGTGGGGTCGTTCTGTTCCTACGCTGGATCCTGACACGAACCTGGAAGACGCGGAGCCACAGGGGCCAGCTGTCTGGGAGCTACCCAGTCCTCAAGGCACCCAGATGGAAAAGAGGGTGCCAAGAGGCTGCCTCGGCTGGTCCGGGTGTCTCCCTGGGGCTTGGACTCACAGGCTTTGAGACGAAGGGTGGACGGGGATAAACATGGACGGCAGCAGCCTATACTGTAATTTCATGTAAATTGTGGCCTGAAATTTGCCATGTGTAGACAGATGTGATGTTCTCTTACTTTGTACCAAAATCATCAGAGCATTTTTGATATTGATCCACTGGCAGCGAATTTGACAAAACCGCATATGTAGAAATGTGGAAAAAGGTTCTTGTGGTGTGAACAGCACCCTGTCGTCAGTCAAACCCAAAGGTCTGATGACTTTGGGTCCTTACAACTGCTCCGCTTTGACTTCACAGTTTTGACTTTGACTTTGAATAGAAAATTGTAGCAATGGAGCTAGAATCTGCAATTCTTAGAGAAAACTTAAATGTAGCAAGAGTGAAAACTTCTGAAGGTTTACTTTTTTGCTTTGTGGACTTGGACTCTTGTGAGATGTGTTTTTTTTTTTTTTTTTTTATGTGTGTGGCCTCAATTTAAAGCACCTTTTGTGACCTAATGAACATTTTCATCCATTTTGGATGCAAAAACATCGCGATTTTTTAAATTTATATAAATTATACAGCTAAAGCCACCTTTGTGTTCACTTTCACTTTAGCATTCAGGGCTATCTTTACAGTTTTGCCTCACAACATAATATATAAAAGACTGTGTTTGCAGTAGTGGCAACATTTGTTCCCACTGTCAGAAGCATCTGCCTGTGATGCTCCATGCATTGCTTGGTCTGAGACCAACCCATCCACAAACTCTAACAACAGACTGAAAATACAACAGAAAATAAATATAGACTCCGGAGCTAAAAGGTGAAGTCATTGCTGAAGAGCCTTAACAGGTTATAAAAGTCTGATTGTGTTGAAGTCTATGGGAAAGTGTCTGACTTTATTCTTATATACTTTGCTACTTTGCTCTTATATGCTTGAAACTAGAGCTTTATACTTTATAAAGCTTTATATAGTTTTATAAAGCTTGTTCAATGCAACATGATGTAAGCAGACCATGAAGCGTAGGTAGGCATTTAGGCGGGGCTTACCCAGGAGTGAGGCAACCTGCCTGCCTCACTCCTCCTCAGCTGCACGTTTTGCTCCAAATGTGGTTTCTTTTGGCTTCAAAAAAGCCAAGATGGCAACGTTTAAATTACAAACTGGAGACGTCATAACAGTAGTTAACAAAATACCTGTTGCATTGCAGCAGCCAGGCAGGCTGTATTGAATTCAATGTTTTTATTTCTTTATTTATTTACTTTACAGTTTTCACCGATCTTGCAGAAAGGACATTCTGGAAACGTAAAACAGTAAAGTAAGGACAACAAAGTTGCATGTAACTTTAACGCGGTTAATATCACCGATTGATTACGGCTGGCAGGGCAAAAAGGGCCCTTCAGTGCGTTGCACTTTGAATTTTAATGTGTTTGTTGTTTCTAATGCCTACAATGCAAGCCGCATAACAGGGAGCACCGAGCGCCCGGCCAGCAACCCAGACATGATGTAGAATTAAGCAGCTTAACCGCACCAAGCCAGCCAATCAGAAAGAGCCTAATGGGAATACATGGAGCTGGGTATTTAGCTGTCACAGGGCCATCAGCAGGAGATGTGACCACAGTGTGGTGCGGCAGTCTGTGATTACGCCCTGCCACCAGAGGAAAATCAAAGCGCTGATTACACTCTGCAGCTCGCTGTGGGCCCGGCCTCACAGACTCAGTGGTCAGAGATGACTGACAATCCGATGGAAATGGAGAGAATTTACAGTTTTTGGTTTCATTATGTAAAGAAGCCCTGCATGACTGATAATCAGGGATTCCATTTCATTGTGGGACCCAAAGAAAGGTTGATGTCACAGTGCAGCAAGCTATTATTGTGTTGCTGATACATGTCTCCCGTAGCTACTGTCAAGCATGCAAGATGTCGAGAGATACTATAATCTTCTTCACACTCATCTCTTGCTGCATTGATGGAAACAGTGATTACACTGTTGCTCACTGCGGAATTAATCCCCCAACCGCATGCTGGTCAGATGTGGCTGATGTTCAGTAACAGAGAGAGAAAGGCATCTGGTTTCTTTTCCACGGTGGTTTTGTTGTCACATTTACTTTTAGTTTTTTTCGCCCCCGTCCTCTTTAGTTGTTCTTCAGAGCTTACAAAGTCTGTCCAGCTGAAAGTGGCTCATGTTACCGATCATGCAGCTGCTATATTTCGTTCATTCAGTAAAAATAGTCCATCCTGGAAACCATTATAAATCTACCAAATATCTTATCTTTTCTGGTAAATGATCTGAAAAGAAAAAAAAGTTCATATTAAAACAGCCTGTGTGGGATGTGGCGCCGTACAATTTCTGTTCACGAAAGACAGTTTGAAGCTCTCTGTGCTGGAGCACTAGGACACTGAAATGATCTTTTTCCACCTCTAAGAGGAAAATAATTGAAGCCCTTGATCTGACAAGGATTTGTCTGTGGTAGCAAAATTGTCTTGTTCCAGTTCTTGTTCCCAAAGAAACTTAGTTGAAATTGAGAAAGGTTTCAAAACCTTTGGGGCCTTGGAGTTCCAGGGTCCTGCGCCAGTTGCACACTTTGCAACCCTCTTAACCAAAACGATGTTTGCTTTAGATTACTGCTGTGTCATTCATCTTTTTTTACTGGCAAACATAATTCTTTCCTCCTATGGGCAATTTAACAAAAGTTAGATGTTGAAATGTTTCAGTGAAACCACTTTCCGGATGTTCTCGCTACTGTCTGGACATCATCACGTGTACGTCCCCAACAAAAAGATCTGCAAAAGAAGCCCTGATGTAGAAGCACAGACACCAATGGCTCATTGCTCCATAGCGGCAAGTGGTTGTAGTGAGTCATTTTATTGGTTGCTCGACCTCATTAAACATATAAAGACCAAGAGGGAAGATGACACAACAAAGATGCCTGGGGAAATGGATGTCACCAACAGCTGGAGGGTTTAGTCCTGAAAGCGCGAAGAAAAGAGCATCAGCAGACCAAAATAGAAAGAGACAAAACGCAGCAAAAAACTAGAGTAATCTTTAGTCTGGCAACAACAGGATGGAATGAAGTTAAGGAGCTGCTTGGCTTTTGAGATGACACTGGCCTCAGCATTCGGCTAGGGTTAGCTGCGGTGGCAGTTTGGTGAGATAATTATGTTTTACTGTCATTACTGTTTCTGACCACAGCTCAATATCGAGGATCCTTGTTGTCGTCAAATTCAAACCAAATTTTATTTATACAGCACCAAATCGTAACAAAGTTAACTCAATGCACTTTCCGTACAAGGCAGGCCTGGACCAAGCTTTTAAAGGGACCCAACCAATCCCAGCATGAGCAAGCACTGTGACAGTGGCAGGAAAACCATCCTTCCTCCCTTCCTTTGCTGTTTGAGTGTTGTTTGCTTCAGATTATTGTAAAACCTAAAGCTAAAAATCAGGAGTTCAAGCCTTTACCTCACTCAAAAAGCCGAAACAAAGAAAATCTTGAGATGAAGGTTTGTGAGGTCTAAATCAGTTTATTGGCTTTTTTTTTTTTTTTTATGAAAACACTGTGGTTCTCATTACTGCCATATTTGGACCTAGACCCTATGCTCCCCAAAACTCTCATCATGCCTGCTTAAATAACCTCCCTAACTCATATTACTCCTGCTGACCGTCCCTCAAACTTAATCCCTCTTGACCCATCCACAGCTGGTTAGCAGCCCGTCGCCAGCGACCTTTCACCCCTCACCCAACATGGCTGCCATCTCTAACAATTATCAGCAATTGGTCAGTTATTTTCTTAGGCCACTGAAATTACCATGCTGTCAAAGTAAGCAGGCGATAAAATGTAAACGCTTCCATTTGCAGATCAGAGCGCCGGGAGGTGTGCACGCTCACACATGTGGGTAAACAGCTTCACACGTGCACCTGAGCAGTTTCACGTTCAGGAACAGCCTTAATTTACCCACCACAAGCCTTTTTTATTTTTAAGTGCTGTCATAATAAAGTTGCTGGAAATTGCCAAAAAATATATAATATTTAGAAAAGTGCATTTGTGGATGAAGGCGTCAGCCAGTAATTATGTCCAATGAAGGTAGGAGAGATTTTAAACATTTGAACTCTCCCTGTACTGAAATACTTTAGCTGACTAACCCAATTAAATCTCTCTACACACTTTCCATCTTCAGCTCCAGATTTATGCCCTTCTCCAAACAATACACAATCCCCAAATACGAGAATGATTTAGTGCTGCTATGAAATCGCGACTCTTGTGAATGAGGGAAAAACTGAGATGGACAGAATGGAAGAAAGTATAATAGAGACATTAATACAGAGTATTCGATGACTTACGTTTGAAAGTGCTGATTGCTGGTGTGGTGCAACAACAGCACTTACAGGAAGCTGCAGACTCTCATCCAGCGCTGGAGTATGCGATCGACTGAGATTGATGTCACGAATCGGCAGCGAGTGAGGGCGCCGCCGTGCCGCCATGCCTGCCAGAGTTAGGATGGTGAGTCTGAGGCGTTGCCCTGCGCTCTGGTTTTACTACATGTTTGCCATGGTCTAAATAACTTAATTTTTTGGTGCCTTTCTCATTTGACATATTATTATCGGTAAACATCTGTCTTTATATCTGATATGTTGAGCAGGGAATGTTATGGTCTGTCTGGCCATGTTTTTTTAGCGACTGTCACTAAGCAGATGTGAACCTTAGTGGACTGCAGCTTTTTGAGCTCTTTGGCTTTGGCGTCATTGATTAAAGGGAGCATCTTGATGCTTTTAGAATGGTATCGATTTGACGCGTTTCTTCGCTCACTTGGCTCCATCAGTATATTCTTGTGATCAGCCGACCTTCTTCTATCTGTGCGGCTCGTCCAATTTGTGCTATGGGCCAAAAATCATGCATTAAAATTCTGTGGCACTATGTGCCAGGAACAGCACTCACTCTGTGGTCGAAATACTGAGATCTTGGAATTTAAGTTGCACCACCAAGCTATGAAAAAATCCCTTTACAAGTAAATGTAATGAGGCAAACATGTTAGGATAATGTGTTCTTATTGCACTGCTATGATATTAGTTCTTATAAGCTCTCATTTATTTCTGATTATGTTTTATGGCCAGTCAATATGAAGCAAATTCTGACAATGATTATATTTTATAATAAACATGTGACTTGTGGAGGTAGAATAAAGGCAATTGTACCTAATTACTCTTTAACACTGATTGCACTCAATGACCTGTCAAAACAGAAATGTGCTAGCTGTGTTTTCCAGTTTTCTCTCTTGCCCTCGCTTTGATGGATCACATTTTAATCTGTGCAGCCGTCCAGAACTGCCAAACGCCGGGCCGCTCAACCCTCCGCTTGCGCTGTACATGCACTACAGCAATCAAAGCAAAGAGTGGCTGGGACCTGTTGTGATGTCACACAACCTTTTAGTTCAGGTTAACAACTGACTTATGATTTCTAACTTGTGCGCCCTGATGGCCTCAGTGGTTGGAGCGCATTCCATATGTTCATACTGAGCAATGAGGAGCGGCTCAACTCCCGGCTGGCTGGCTCATTTCATGAATCTCCCTCCATCTTGCTCTGCATTTCCTGCATCTTCCTTCTTTCAGTGTTAAAAATGGCGTAAAAAAAAAAAACAAGACTAGTCCATGCATGTCATGTGTCCAGAGAGAGCTGCGGCTCCAGTCAGCTGTTACTGTTTTTAGCCTTCTACCAACAACTTCTGCAAAAGCAGAAGCTGAAGCAATGGCTGAGAGAAAAATTGATTTGGGTATAGGCATACTTCTTACTAACCCGTGAGAAAAAAAAAAATAACGAAAAACAACAACAACAAAAAAAAAAACCCGGCAAGGTGTAGTTTATGTAATAGGAATTGTCATTGTCATCACAGAAAGTGTCGGTATCAGTATCAATTTGATATGCCAGAGTAATCGGTATCGTATCGAATCATAACAGGGCGGTATTGTCTATTAACAATACAGCCTACCTCACTGTACCTGTGAGACAGTGGGTTCTTTCTGCAGAAAGTCGCACTGTCATATTTTGACATAATGATTCAGCAGGATCCTGGAAACACAGCCTCAGCAGCAGCAATGCCAGTGGTTTTATTTACTTATTTGCTTGTGAGTGTATGTGTGTGTGTTTGAGCGTAAGTGAGTGTACCCTATTAACTCGTCTGTGTTTATGTTGGGATGAAACTCCTCGTGGCGCCATTTTTGCTATTTACGCAACGACCTGCATTCCGTCATGTTTGTGTTTTTTGCTGACAGGGCACGGCAATTGACGCACAGGAAAAACAGGTCTACGTGCCTCCACTCCACTTATTTTCTTCTGAGTCGTCTTCAGGCACCGAACATGTTCGACCAACCCTCGGAAGTAGAGCCAAAGTGGAGCCACCGGCCTGTGAAAGGCCAGTGGAGACAACTGTAGCAGGAGTGATGTCACACTTCTTACCTTACTCTTGGTCAGCCACCGCTAATATAGTAATTTTTGGAGTGATTGACCGCGTCATGATGTAAGCAGCACCTCTTGTATTTGTTTGGATAACGTGGGGGATTATCTGCCAACATGGTGTCATTTGTTTACAAAGCTCAATCCTAGTACGTACTGCGAGCGCTAATGCTGCGCAAAACCCCCGCTTTACATTTTCCATGAAGCCTCTCGCACAACATAAAGTTCAGGTGAGCAAGACGACATTTAAGTGATAATTTAAGCCACATTAGAGCCACTTTTCCTTCCATCTCCTCATCATCAGGAGTTAATGTGTACATTTCCAAAGCTCTCAGCCTCAACGCGGGGCAAGAGAGTTGGACTAACGCTCAGGAAACAAACACGCTTAGCCCACCGCTCATTTCGGCAATGTTGCCATGGCGATGTTGCAATCTCCGTGGACGCGCACGCACTGCTGCGACCCGGTGTTACTGACTCACGCCGGGGCCGTCGTCCATGAGCTAGGCGCCAATCAACTGCAACTTGTGTGCCACTGAAACCGCCGAGTCTATGCCACCCTGGCCTTTCTCTGCAGCTGTCACTGCTTGGCAGAAAAGAGAGAAAAAAAAAAAAAAAACAAGAAAAAGAAAGAAGAAATAAAGAAAAGAAAAATGTCTCGCTCTCAAAGACTAGTGACAGGTCTCAGACATTTGGCAAGGAAACCCAGGGGGATATAAAAAAAAAAAAAAAAATGATTTCCCACAAAAAAGACAGATTTTTCATTGCTGTTCTTGTCAATAAATCAACCTTCTGACAGGGTTGGTATTTTTATTTATTTATTTTTTTATTTTTTTTTTGTTAAACGTGTTTCCCTCGCTCTCCTGCCTGAGAACAAATGAGAGGCAATGAAAAGAAATGAATCTAAATAAGGTCTGAAGGCAGAGGAAATCAGAACGGAGAAATAACACCGGCGCTCGGGCAGCCGGCTCTCTCTGGCCTCCACAAATCAGACCACATAAAATTGTCCCAGAACTTACAACCAGGAGATGTTTGACATGAGCGCTCTCCACCCAAACACACACTTGTGCACACTCATGGCATACATATGTGCATATGTACACACACCGATGCAGAGATTGCAAGCATGTCTCGCCTCAATAGCAGTAGAGTCAAACAAATTGCTAAGGTCTGTGCAAACAAGAACAATGTGTGGCATGATTTGGTCAATCTCTCTCTCTCCCCCTCGCTCTCTTTCTCACACACACACACACACACACACACACAGTCCCTCCCTCATCTCCTTGAGTTACCTTTTTTTTTTATTCCATAAAAAGTAAACCAGCCAACATTAAGTTCAAGGTTTTTATTAACACTGAACCTGGAATATTACATATCACGACTCTTTTTGACATTTCCAAATCACGTATAAACCTTCTGACCAGTCACGGAGGAAAGCGGGTCATCGAGCTTTATTTAGATGTGTCACAATGAAACCTGCAGAGACGTGCTGGTCTACCCTGATCACCACAAATAAACAGTGGCCCAGTAAAAGTCTGACTCATTCGTCATTGCATCATATTGACTGGGGTTTGATGTTCTGAGGTTTGTGGATGTTAGTGAGACTGTCAGGGATTTTCCTCTGCGTTGCTCAGCTTCAACTATAGATCAATGCTTTGTGCTTGAGAGATGCACAATCAGTTATGATTCTGTTATTACACTGCATTTATTTAAGCTTCATGAACAGTGGGAGGAGTTACAGTTTGTGATTTGCTGTGTTATTACACCCCTAAACGCTTATTGAATGCAGCACCGCTGCTTCGAAAAGGAACACAAAAAGCCACAGGTCGCCGTCTTGTCATTCAGTGTTTGTGCGCTGTCTGACTTTATGAAGCCGGCAGCTGAATTCGACACCCATTAAATGATAAAAGTGAGGAAAAGATTTATGGGCGGAGACGTGACGAGGGTTCCTCACAGCCTTGGCGGTCATAAATTAGGTCTGCGAGGACAAAACACATTGTAACATCCATCTGTGATGCACACTGTGGGAAAAGTCGTAAAAGTCGCCTGCAGTATCTGTGAAGGATCAAAAAGTTATCAATTTTACAGCTGTTGTGTTTCATGTTCACAATGGTATTTACATTTTTTCACAGATAAAAAAGAAAAAACTTCTAAAGCGATTGCAGACTCTGCACTTTGGAACTTCCAATTTTTTTAGCTGTGTTGTAGGACAGCAAATATTCTCTGTCTCTTTCATTGACCTGTTTGTTGCTTTCTTATTACACCCCATTCTTATACATTATTATACATGAATATATGCTATGGATATCAGAAAACACAGAAATACACTTTGAGTCAAAGCGCACACAGCTTGTGCAGATGTGGCCTGAGACCACGGAGAAAGTCGCACACCGCAGAAGGTCCTTCCTTCCTGTGACCATCAGACTTCATACAGTAACTTTTCCCCTTTCTGCAGGGAGAAAACAGAGGAAACAAAAATAGCATCAATGCCACTTTCATCCTCGCAAACATCTTTAATTTCCTTCATTATGCACAATTTTCATTTTATATTGCATTATGTCATAATGCACCTTGTTAGTATTTTTACATTTGTACATTTTTTTGAAAATGTCTCTACATTTGTTATGCTTGTTTCAGTAACTTATTTCGTGTTACTGTAACTGGAGAAACCTAGCACAAGACATTCCTATGTCTTGTCTTATAGCTTACTTATACTTATACCTCCAAATATTCCGTCACTTGTTTTACATATAGACCATCAGCATCTCTTCAGTCCACAGTTTGACTCCATGCGTGTAGCTCACCACTCAGATGCTTAATGCTCTAAATGTAAACGTGCAACACAGTGTTGTCTTTCCTTACCAAACAAGGACCAAATGTAGGACCGAAAACATTCCTTTCAAACAATGCCATTTATTTTCTCAACCATAACGGATACTGTATATATTATCTTTTTACGGCAGGATCTGGTTGGCAGACTTTTCTTTACCGCGGGTGGGCAGATTAATTAATTAGCATCATTAGACTCCTGACAGTGAAATGAGGCTCATTAAAGAGAATTAGATGAAACACACACCAGCCAGTGCAGGCATGGAGACGGGGGGTGGGGCTGGGGTATGTGTGGCTGTTGGGGTAACTGGAGTTGGGGGGGAGGGTAACAAAAGCCCCACAGAGAAATAAAGAGAACAAGTGATTAATCCATTCAGGTGCTACAGCATTGTTGCTATGTGATCATGTCTGGATTGAACTGAATCATCATTTTGCTTCAAACAACAGCAGGAGGTGGACTGATCGTATTATTATTAAGCCTGTAGCGCTAAAGCTGCTGGCCCTGTGATGTGACTCCCTATGGGGGCTGTGCCCCCTCTTGTGGAGCTTAGTTAAACTGTTACATTCAACAAGCTGGAGTTGGTCCAAGAGTGTTTCCAATGTGAAAATGCACTCTAGCCCGGAGTTTAAAATCTGTGCAATACCATAAGTAGATAATAACATGTAATGGAGTTTATTCTCATGAGAGACCTCAAAGTCCCACTTAAGAGGATACAGTACAGACACAGATAAGTCAAAGCTCCTGTACGTGAATCTCTAAAGCAATTTTACAGTCCTGTTAGTCACTGCAAGGACAGCAAGCTTAGTAGACCTTTTCTCTGACTGAGCGTGACACATGTGCCTCATTTATCTGCGCTCCTCATTGACACCAGGCCACACCAGACCAGAAAATAAAGGCTTAGCACTGAGGGGAAAAAGGGGAAGAAGAGTTGAATGGAGAGGAAACGAGGGCAATGAGAAGAATTAGAGAACAAGGTCAAACTTAAAGCAGTAAAAAAAACACAGAGAGAGAGGAGAGAGAGTGAATAATAGAAAAAATCTGTTGCATCAACAAGAATAAGAAATTCTGCTGCTTCTGGGAAAAGGTTGGCAAAAGCACAAAAGAAAAGTCTATCACATGCTTTCGCCTTAGTCACAATTCCGATCAAAGGTTCTTGGAGAAAGAGTTTACTCGCAAGAAACATGTCTCCGTTGATTTGATCCAGCGAAACAACTACAGATTCCTCAATGGTTTTGTGTTGTGTAAAAACTACAGGAATCATGTTACTTTCAGGGTCAGTGGTAAATGAATCAATGTTATGTGCTTGTTTTCTGGTAATGATCTCGTGTGGAGTTTTTGACCACTAGTGCTGAGGGGCAATGAAACCTAAGTGGAACGCACCAAGAACACCATCGGCCGAGTCTTCTGCAGCATGAATGTACAGCGAGGGTAAAGTAAACTTCCCTCAAGTGCAATGTGGCATGTTTTTTTGTTTTGCTTGGATCCTTATTGCAGCCAAAAAACACAGTCTTCCTGTACTTAATATAAAACTCAATGTTCCTGAACTGTTTCAAACCATAATCCTAAATTGGAGCTTACCTGACCTTATTTCATTATGAATATAGTCAGCATCACGGCTCACAATCATCCTTCACCCCCCCCCCGCCCGTTCTACAAGTCATTTGACTGGGGGGCACAGTGGAACACACTCCGTCACATATACACAATCTGAGGGGTGTTGTAATTGTGCAGGGGGCCTTAATTGCATCTGATAATTGGTGGCTGTTTTAAGAAAATCTGCCCAGCTATCAGTCACCTAAATGGGGCGGTGGAGAGGCCCGAGTCTCACGCTCTCGAGTCTGAGCGCAGGAAAGCATGGACAGCAGTTTTTCAAGGTTCGCCGCTGGAGTGCTGTTGGGGTCTCTGAGCTTTGACGCAGCCGGCTTCCCTGGTGGTCGGCCAAGAGCAACGGTGCGGCCTCACAGGGAAGCAGATGACTCAGTACTTGTGTGTGTGTGTTTCCGTCCACTGACTACATTCATTTTGCTCTAAACACATTTGGACCTCAATTCACTTCGAGCCACACTTAAGCAGGCACTTCGTTTTTTCTTTTTTTTCTTTTTTTTATTGCTTTTGTTGTGGCAAGTCATGACTGCTGCCACCAGCGCTTCCAATTGGAGCTGACTGAGAGCTGTATTTGAAACTGGCACTAGTAAATGTCTGTAATATCTTGAAATGATAGATAAAATGTGCCAAAATACTCGAAGAAATATAATTTCACTATAATACCAAACAGATGACACATTACATTGTGAATAAAAAAGCCAATTTGGGCCACAAACAAACATACTAGCATCACCAGAACCCTTATTTCTCTTTCTTGCCTGGAAAACAAACACACTTTTCATAGTGTAAGACCATGATTTTCTAGACCACAGTCATTTTTCCTTTGCTATTTATATATTTTCTCATTTTATTTAAAGCAAACCAGTTCAGCTTTTGCTGAACAGTAGACACTGTGCCCACAAGTGATAATTATGGGATAACTGAATGTCCTTATAGTTCCCAGTATCCTCTGGAGTTGGTCATTATTGAAGGACTGGACGGGGACATATAGACTGGAGTAAGTTATAACGGCTGATCCACAGCGATGTGAAACTGCTTTTATTTTGGGACACGTGCATGCCGGACATGCTAAATAAGACAGGATGTAGTCTATTCCTGACATATGGAGACATCACCAGCGGGTGGACTCAAATTGAAGTCATGCTATAACATTTAGAGCTCATTCCCTAAAACTGTCTGTCCATCAGCTGACTCCAGTCATAGCTGAAGTTGTTCCAGAGCCACATCAAACAGCTTTGACTTTTATGTAAAATCTGCATGCGTCACCATTTGTAATAAATACAAAACTCCCCGCAGTGCTTTCTTGACTGAAATGTTATACAGGCTTATTTTAACTATCATCTACAAACAGCGATGATTTGTGCTTATCTTGATATTTGGGTGGGGGCTCATTTTTTTATTTGGTTCCTGTTACCTCGGAGGTCCTGGTGTAGCCAGTCTCTGAGTTGTTTTAGATATTGCCTCTCAAGCTTAAACAACAACAGGTTAGGGAACTGAACAGATGAGGAAGTCAAAGCCTTTCTTCTGATTGGCTGATTTTTTTTTTTTTTTTTTTATCTTTTTTTTGAGTGATCAAACTGAATTATTTCAGGTAAACACTGATATCAAGGCTGAATGGGCCAGGATTTAGGGTTTAGCTGACTTAGGTCACTGCTTTGTTGGGACAAAGTTATAGAAGTTCAGACAGTTGTTTTACAGCTTAGTATTCAAATACAGGCTGTGAGCATTTCCCGGGGGAGAGAGCACAATGCTTTCAGAGTATTAATATATAACATAGAACAAAAGACACAGACATCTGCCTTTAAACTAAATGGGACCTTTAAATCAACCTCATTCCTTTATTACATTTAAAAACAACTTAAGCCAACAAAAGTGTTGCACAAAGGACATTAATAACATTGATAAAAGTAAGTAAAAACATACTATTTACAGAATCAAATGAGCACCCTAACAAAAACAAGAAACAAGGAGCAAATACACAATCATGAGTATATAAGTGAAGACTAAAAGGTTACTGAGCCAGAAAGGCAAGTGAATGAAATTATGTTATTAAAAAATAGAGATGAGGGGAGCTAATGTAATATCTTATTCTCTCTGATATTATATTATATTCTGTCTTCTAACTTTCTATGACATTGTGTATAAAGGTGATATTGATTAGAATACAATAGTTTTCAGTGTTCTGCCTTGCTACCAGCAGAAAGACACTTATGTTACTGTTTTACATCAGATGGGGCTACTTAGGACAAACTCCTGTCAAGTAGGGGATCATAATGAAAGTTCTGTGGGTTGAAAACATGAAAATGTTTGGAAATAGTTACTACCCATATTCCTAAATACTTGCCCTGCCAATAAAATGCAATATCACCTCACAAGAGTAAAGCCAAAATGGAAACTATCATTCTGGTCGTCATCACCTTCACGGTTGCTTCTCTTGGCTCTGACTGTGTCCCTGTGCGTCTACCTCCTAAGTGTGGCTGTCGCTGACCCGCAGTGGCAGCGGCGGCTGGTAGACAAGGTCTGCCGCCACATGTGGAACATCACAGTCACCGTACGGTAGTCAGCCGTGGAGCCGGAGAGTCGCTGTCTTCTGCTCCCGCAGGAATCAAACCTGGAGCAGAGAACTGGGATCTTACTGTGAGGGCCATGACTTCATGTTTTGCTCACCTCCTCCTCCTCTTTCTGGTTTTCATTGACTGCTCTGCTCTGTGACAACATCACTCTTTCTCTCTGTGTCTCTACCTTACGTGCACACAGAAGGCCACGTTTTGGCTACGCTCCAGTTTGGGTCTTATTTGGATTAATTTATTTATGTTTGCTGCTGATACCCTGAGGATTGACTGTAACCCTGTCATAAATAAATAAATCACAGATAGAACAGTTTGAAGAAGCAGACTCCTGTCTTTAACTGAGTAAAGGATTACCAGAGGGGAGGGACTCAATGATCCAAAGATTAAGTGGTGCTTGTCCACCATGTTGTTTATTACAGTAAGAGAAAACAGAAACAGTAAAAAAATAGAAAATAAAATCTTGATGCCAAAGTAAAACAGTCTCAAGTGCTATCTTGAAGTAATCCATGCACCACCTCTACTATATTTTCTGTTTTCTCTGCTGCTGAATGTGATTTCTTGGTGGCGGTGCTGGACCTGAGTTTCAGTCATAGTTGCCATTGTTGTGATGATTTAGCATGCTGACCAGCTAGATGGCTGGAGACAGGAGACGAGCCTTAAAATAACTTCCAACTTTTTAGTGAGGTCAGGGACAACGTTTGATGCTGAACTCAAACCGCTGTTAATGCGAACACTACCTATGTATCAACGGCAAAAGTTACAAAGAGAGTCTTTGACATGAGAACAGGTTAGTGGGAAATGAGTCCTATGACTCCATTATCCCTCTTCTGCTATCCTCCTATCCTCCCTCCTTATGCCTCAGTTTTCCCCAGCAAGCACCTCCACCCCCGCCACCTCCCCTCCTCCATGGAGCAGGTGACACAGCATGAAGCAGGTTGTCCAAGGAGCCAGAGTCCAAAGTGACAGCATTAGTCACCTGAAAGCAAATACACTGCAACTAATCTTGGGTCTGTTTACCACTAAATGTCATCAGAGCAGAAGCATAAATGTCCATGTGTGTGTCATAGCCATGATGACACGCACACATCCACCCACTCCTTGCCCTAAACAGTTTGAATCATTTGGCTAATTTCAAAATTAAACCAGAGCACCTCACGAATTATTAATGACCTAAGCAAATAATCAACTGAAAAGGCGTCTCATTTCCTCGCCAACTCCACCCCCCCCACCCCCCCCCCCACCCCAACTCCACCCCTACGCCCCATCTGGAAACCGTAGCCAGGAATATGTAAATGGCAATTAATTGGAGAGCCCCAGTTTTCTACTTTTTTTTTTTTTACTTTTTTTTGAGGAGGAGGGGCGGGGGGTATTTTGAGTGAAAACACAGGAACAGTCATGAAGGTAGAAAAGGCTGAGCGTCTCCCAGGCATCGCGCCAGATCCCCAACGCTGACGGACTAAATGATGCCGTCGTCGGTCAGGTCGGAGAATAATTTCACCTCATTACACTGCAGGCGAGGCAGGTAGAGGCTGGAATTCTTTCCAGCCAGCAGAGTTAGGAAAACAGAAGGGAGAAAAATAACAACGTGCAGCCCTGACAGTCGCTCCTTCTGGAATTCATAGTTTTGATGTCTGGGTCTTTCAGGTACAAGCAGAAACCGCCTCACTCAAACAGCCTCCACCTGCTTGTTGCAAGATAATTCAAGAATATGATACACCTCTGCATAAAACCAATGCAACACATAATAACGCACACACACCCTCACTCCATCTCCAGTCCACCGTATTTTACCGGTCTTATTTACCTTTTCTGCCTCTTTCCCCAAAGATTTATAATGTGGCAGGTACAGTTTAGTATGTGAGCAGTGAGCTGTGCAAACCACGTCATGACAACTCACACACTGCCACACGCTAAAGCAGCCCTCTATCTCACGCACACACGCGTGTTGCTGACCAATCAGAGTGCAGAAGGGGTGGCGAGGAAAGAGGCTTCAGGTGCCACACAGGGAAGGGAGAAGTGGTCAAGCGTGGGTTTGTGTGTGTGTGTTAGCGGGTCGATGTTTGAAACATGTTTGAGCGTGAGGCTGCTTGGTGATGTGGGCATAACAGAGGCATCTTCTTCTTCTTCCCTCTTCTTTTCCTCTGTCTCCTCCTCCCCTGTTGTTCGTCTCATTTTTTTCCCTCTGCGATGTCACACCTTGGAAGAATATAATGAGATCATTTTGGCAGAGTGGGATTATGTGTTCTTCTCATCTGGTTTTGCAACAGCAAATCCAAAGCCTCCACCCAAACAAATATTGAATGCACAGAGCGCAAAATTTAGAGCTGAAACAAAGCCAGAGCTGATTAGCTACTACCTCGATCAGCAACTAGTTTAAATTGATTTTTTTAACGAGCTAACGCATAGCGAATATTAGCACAGCTGCTTTGCCACAACTAAAGCTAAAAGAGTTAGCTCAAGGATGTCGTCTTCAGGTGAAGCTGCAGCTGAAGATGCTGTGACGGTCAAAGGCTGTATACTTCTTAAAACCAGCTGCCTTTAAATATTTAAGACAATCAACAAACACTATCTCCTAGCAAGAAACCACATTTGGTTGCAGAGAAAATCTACACATCGTCAGTTTAAGATTAACTGTGTAATAATAACTTGAAATCAAGCAAATATCCAAGAACAAAAGCAACAAGCTGATTAATTTGTTTCCTAATTGTCATCATGTATATAATCGCATCAAATTGTATGTAAACAATGATCAGCTGCAATCCGGTGATGATCAAATGCCAGTCCTCTGCTTTCAAGCCTTCAGATTGCAATTTGTCCATCAACATCTTGGCTTTTTGAAACCCAAATAAATCACATTTGGACGAGGAGGTGGTGCTGAACACAAGTGAGGGCTGGATCTGAGATGTAGGACCATTATCCAATAGACTTCAATACAACCTGATTTTTTTTTTATTTTTTATTTTTACAATAAGTGGAGTCGGCCCTGATGGTCAGCAAAGAGAATGCAGAAGATAGCTCAGAATTATATTAGAATATAGAATTATATATTCTTTTAAGTGGTCTTAACACAGAAGAAGCGTTTGTACAGACAAAAACAACACAAAACATGGTGCGACAATTGCAGCGGCTGCTGCACTGGACTAATTCATGACATCGCTGAAACCTGCTGCCCTGGCACTATGATGTCATGGCCCAAACTGACGTGCATGACATCATTCTGCGTGTGGTCCCAAATATATGCAGATAAATAAATGACTAAGGCGAGATGAAGCCACGGAGCATGGAAACCTTTTCTATTTTTAGAACAAGCTGAATTCATCACACAGTGTGACAGCTCATTGTTCCACCTCTGTTTCACTGAAACATTCTGAAACACTGGAGGGTGTTTTTGGGGGGTGATGCTCTGGCAAAAGCTCAGAACGAGTGGGGGATCCTTTAATTTGATAAAAGTTGCCGTGGCCTGAACCTGACGTGGGCTAGAAGGAATATATCCTCCATCACGCCCGTACAGCAAAAACACCAATAAAATCCACATGGAAGCACTAAATTGCAGCAGAAAATCTCATAAACTTCACAATTTTTCATATTTTTCCATCATCGCACACCGACACACATAAACCCTCACTGATCCTCCCCTCGGAGATGAAATCAATATCTGTCCGGATTGATAAAGACACCTAATTCAATTTCTAAATTTGATCAGGCAATGTAATAAAAGAGTAGCTTTTGCTCATAGCGTGTTGAAGCCTAATTGTGTTTCATGCTCTTGTGCCTTCTCTCAAATCATCTGAGTTTGGGTTTCAACCTCGGAGCACTCTGCTGAACTTGAGGTGGTGGGAAACTCGACCCGATCCACCAGTGGTCTTCGCTGCCTGCAGCTTTTGACAGGCTTTTTAAAAGCCTGATTAATAGGTGGTTAATCATTGATTTCTGGACAAAATATCTACAGTTGATATGAATCAGCCAAGGCCTGACATGTTTGGTGCAACGGCTTACGGTCACCCTGGGGTAAGCGATAAATATGTGGCTTAGCCAGTCAAGCAGGCAGTCAGAGGAGCAAAGCTGTGCCCCAGCGGACTTATGTTCTGCTGGGTGTGTGTTACATAGACCCCTCGGTCTCTGTATAGGCTACTGACCCGTTACCGGACCCCTGCTCTACCGCCTGCTAGGCTGTAGCACCAGGGTGCTGCGGCTTTGACGCACGCGCGCGCACACACGCTACAGGACTCACTAACACATAAACATATGTGTGGCCCCTTGCTGACACAGAACATCTTGTTAAAGTTTATGGTCAATTTTAGATGGAAGGAGATATCAGTATGTATTTTATTTGGTCTCCTGTTGATTGGGAGCCCCCTGCCTCCTAAATTTATGAAGCCTCCATTGGCGCCACACAAAATACATTTCTACCATTAATTCATTCTAAAGAAATAATTTGACATTTTGGGAAATGGTCATTTGCTTTCTTAGTGAGAGCGAGATATGATGGATACCCTCCTAACTTGCCAGCGGGTAATTGGTTTAATAAAGATAAATGCTGCTTCTTGGTTCTGTCTAAATTTGTAATTAGAGAATTTATTATGTGCATTTATTGTTCCACTGATTCCCAGCTTGTCAGTTAAGCAAAAGCTGTCCGGACATTTAATCTGTGTGGGCGTGACTCTTCTTCCTACGGCCACTGTGCCTGCTAATCACACGGATGTTATTTTGACATGTGTGTGTGAGTTTGTGTGCCATTTGATATAGTGAACTGTAATTGAAAGACCATGTTTTATCACATTCGGGATATTCTTTTTTAAGGCAAAGCAACATTAAATTCAAAACTGCCGTAATGTAGGCCAGTTAATTGGGCGTGACACTCCCCTCCATGGCCTAATATAATGAAAGATATTTAAGGATCAGCTATTGCTAACGCAAACTGTGTCGTAAGTTGTATGATGTATATCGTCCGTTGTAAACCGCTCGTTTATTAAAACCGTATGATTTGGGGGGGGGGGGATTCAAGGTGATGCTTTCTGGCAATGTGACTGATGGTGTTTGGAGACCTGGGTCCTGGCTGGGGAAGAAACTCATTCATCAGCATCTAAAAAGAATCGGACCGGACCACCCTAGTTCCTCTGGCGCGTTACGAATGTGTCTGACATGGCTCTCCTGTCAAAGAAATCCAACCCCCCGATGACACTCCACTGTTACCTTCTGTAGTGTAGTTCCTCTAAAGCTTTACCATGTGACTTGTGTCTCTGCCTTTGCACTGCGCACACTGCACATCGTAAGACCTTAGTTTGTCTTTCGTTTCACCTTAAATCTCTCTCCCTCCAGTTTGTGGTTCAGTTCACATGGAATCATAATCCTACACTTAAGTACAAGTCACACATTGAGCATATAAACACATCTTTCCTCAGTGATTGACTGTATATCTGATCTATCTGATCTATATAATGGCGTCCGTAATGTAACCTGTAATCTAACGCTCCACCCAGCCATCATCCACAGATCTTATCCCTCCAGCCTGGAGCCAATCACTGCTAACTGGGCGAGCATGGGGTCCAAACTGGACACATAACCAGTCTACCTCACTATTTTAGAGTCGCCAATTAACTAAATGTACGTGGATGGAACCCACATAGGCAGAACTTGTAAACTCAGTGTTGCAACTAACCAGCGCTAACCATCGCACCACTGCGGCGCCCTGCCGAAAAGGTTTCAGCTTGAAATCATCATGCAAGCGTGTTTATTTAAGATCAGTATAAATATGAGTTAAATTACTGGAAGTCCTAAAAATGCACATGCACATTTCCGTCTCCTGCGCCGTACGGGACACGTTTGAGGAGAGATGTTGTGATTGAGAGGGAGGGAGGGAGAAAATAACAGAGAAGCAGAAAAAGAGAGAGACGGGCGGCGTCGGAAAGAAGCAAGGTTTCAACAGCCCAGTGGAAGATTTCAATTAGTCATGGAAACGGGAGTGGCCCACCCTGCTGCAGTAGTGACAGACCTCACTTGTCCTGCTGACATACATTTGAAATACTCCAACCACAAGCTCTCTAGCTCTACCCATCCCTGCTCCCTCTCTCCTCTCCTTTATCAATTTATTCGTGTTATCTTTATTTGTTTTCACCTATTTTTGCGTTTCCCTTCACCTCTCCTCTAATCCCTCTCTGCCTCCCTCCTGGACTTTGTCTTCATAGGCGCTCACCCTTTTTCTTGACGTTCCCTCTCCATTTGCTCTCAATGACAGCTGAGCTTTGACAGCTTTTTACATTTCATTTTTCTCTGCCACGGTGGGAGAACAGCTGTGCGTTGGGGGCCCTTGTTCAAACAAACAAGAGGCCTCGTGGTTCGCCGGGAGTGGCGACACGCCATAACAAACCGCCGGCTCCTGGCCGTCGCAGGAACAAACTGCATAAGGGCCCCGCCGCAGCATGCGGGGGCCAAACAGGGCCTGCCATGCTGGTTTTCATGGCAACCAGACAGCAACATTAGATGTGGAGTGATGGAAGATGGGAGCTGATGTACTAAGCCACCTGGTCAGATGGTCTGACGCATATGCGATGGAATCAGAACAGTGAGAAGAAAAAGTGGGATGTCCGTGTTGATCTAAAAAAATGTCATAGAAGGCAAATACTGAACAGAGCAGGGATGTGATTTAAAAAATCACAAAAGATGGGTGATCGTGTTATCATGGGCTACAGGGAGAGGTTTCTGTGATTTTTAAATAGCCTTTGGTAGTGAGACAGGATGTGTCGAGGCTGAATCAGGTCAAATACATGAGCTGCAAGGACTTACACACAGACTCAGCTTCAGGGCCCGGCGATGTGTGATTTCGAGGAATTGTGTACATGGGTGTGTGTTTAAAAATGTGTTCAAAATTGGAGAGAGGTGTTTGGAGTGACAGGGGGAAGAGGAAACCAGTT
The DNA here is from genome assembly GCF_900963305.1 of Echeneis naucrates. Classification (NCBI taxonomy): domain Eukaryota; kingdom Metazoa; phylum Chordata; class Actinopteri; order Carangiformes; family Echeneidae; genus Echeneis; species Echeneis naucrates. The sequence continues at coordinate 12,796,244 of NC_042529.1, read as the reverse complement.
AGTGCCTCAGTAGATTAATTAATACACAAATCATCGTTCAAAATCTTCTTGAACGAAAATCAATTTTACATGAACACAATTACTACCTGCTACCTGCATCCTGCCTAGATCCGTTCCTCTCCCATATTCACACGATCTTCGTAATGTAGCTGTAGTGATGAGTTTCCAACCAAAGCTTATTATTATTTCTTTCAACTGTAAAATTCATTATAGCCAACTTAATAATACAGACTTGATGCCTCATTACAGCCAAAGTCTGCACTTTCAGGTGATTTAAAGCTAAATTCGATGGCTATAATAAGTTATTCACCATGTCACCATGTAATATTTTTGACCCGTGACTGACTCCCTCACTGAACATCCACCTTGAGTTGTCTCAAGGCAGTTAGTGCTGTTGCCTTGCAGCAAGAAGGTTGCGGGTTCAGTTCCCGGCCTGGGGCCTTTCTTCGCGGAGTTTGCATGTTCTCACCGTGCTTGTGTGGGTTTCCTCCAGGAACTCCAGTTCCCTCCGGTTATTCGTCTCTGCGTGTTGGCCCTGTGAGGGACTGGCAACCTGTCCAGGGTGTGCCCCGCCCTTGCCCAGTGTGAGCTGGGATTGGCTCCAGCACCCCCCGTGACCCGGAAACGGATAAGTGGTAGAGAATGAATGTTTCAGTATTTGAATTTTAAACAGAGGCTACAGGAACTGTTGACTGGGGAAAAGACTGGGCTGCTGAAATGTAGTAAGATTTCTAAACAGCCCAAACTGTTTATGCCATGTATCCTGATAACATCTCGCTGCCACAAATAAAAAGCACATTAGCAGTTTGTTTCCACAAACCTCCCTCGAATCTGCTACGCCCTGCTTGCACTTAGCATAGACTTTCCATATAAGTGGCCAGATCTGCACAAAGATTATCCAAATGACCGAAGCCTTTCTCTGCGTCTCTTCGTCCCCCTCTTCTCCCCGTCCAAAGCTAATCCACCTCTGGACTCTGACTCTGGCTGAATGGCACTTCAAGACCTCCCAAGTCATGTTTTTCTTCTCTTGCTTCCATTCATTCATCCCTCATGCAAATTATAATTGCCTGAGAGTTCGTTTTTGTCATACATACAGTTATTCATCGCTCTTTTTTTGCTCTTAGTTGCTTTCTTCGGAATCAATAAAGTGTAACATTGAGACAAATACAGGCGAAATGTGTACGCAAACTATAAATTTCTGAGGCTTGGCCTTTTCTTTTTTCAGCCCTTGGCTGTTAATTTTTTTCTCTACTGTTTCCTTTACATGTCACTGCCTCTTCTCATTTCATCTGTCATTTGGCTGAAGGCACAATTGCAAATATAAACACCAAATGTTTAAACTGCATCCACTCTATCTCATAACCGAGATTTGCCTTGGCTTTAGCAGTGAACATGAATCCGCAGTGAATAAGTCCAGTTAGAGATGGAGAACTTAGATTACACACATTTCCAAACTGACTACTCAAATCAAATTAAATGGTCACTGGAGACCACAAACTTCAGACATTGAAATGGAACTGGCTGTACTTGTTTGCTCTTCATCAATGATGAATTCATGTTTATTTACATATGTACTTTGGCCGGAAGCTTTTGGAGATTCCTGCATGCTTCTAATTTTACTTTTTTTTTTTTTTTTTCTTTTTCATGAAGCAATGCTGAGATAAATATTCACATAGGTAAACACATTTTCCACGGAAACTGACAAGTATAACCTCAGTTCTCTGCCCAAGCTTCACTGGGACACTACACAGCAACTGGACAAATTGGGAACAGGGCAAGTCCGGTACGAAAGATCCTCAACTACTGGGTTGGATGAGGGGTGAGTTTTTTTTTCCTCTCCTCCCAAGAACACGAGAAAATGTTGAAGAGACAAACCAGTGCTTATGCGCTCTTAACCAAGCCACAAACATTAGCATGTCTGCAAGCTACAGCAGTACCCAAGCATTAGTACCCATGGAATTGCATTAGCATCTCATTAATTGTTTGTGGAGTCACAATTTCCCTCAAAAAAGCCAATTCATGACTGGCACGTCCACCAGTCTGATGGTAGCAGCTCTGTTAAGCTGTACTGGATTTCAGAAGGCTTAGATCTTACACCTACAGTCAGTATTATGACGTCTGCCAAACATATGAGGTCGTGCTCAAATACTCTTGTCTCATAATGCTTAAAGTGAAAATATAGATGTAGGAGTAGCTACAGAGTTAATGTTTTGCTACGTTACAGTTAGCTCAATGGGTACAAGCTGTCATCTCACACAGTCGCTGGCTAGATTCATATGCCTCGTTGTGTTGCTCCAATCCATGAGGGTGGCAGTCAAGAGTAGTTGAGTTTGGTTCATCCATCCGTCCATCCATTGATAACTTCTCCATCAGGGTTGTGTGGGGGCCGGATTTGACCCGGTCACCAGTCTACGCCAGGGTCAGCATATCAAGACAAACAACCAATCACACTCACACTGGCGCCCACAGGCAATATTTAGAGACACCAATTAACTTAAATCTGCACGTCCTTGAGCTGTGTGGGGAAGCTGGAGGACCCAGGGTTAGGGTTAGGGTTAGAGAAAGGCCCCAGGCCAGTATTTCAACCCAGAACCCTTCTGCCTGTTTCTGTTTTCATTCTCTTGCTTTGCTACTTGGCCCATATGTTTTTTAGGCCTGGCTTTTTCCCCCAAGTTCAGTCATATCAACCTTTAATGCACCACCCATCATGTTTTGTCTTCCTTTGTTGATCACACTTCTGTGGTGGCTTTGGTTGGGGGAAAAAAAAAAAAAAACAAAAACGGCGAGATTTGTACAATGTCTGTGTGCGTGTGTGTATGTATATGTGTTTTATTCCCACCCTTACAGTGAGCCCTGCTTGGTTCAACACCACTGATTGCACCCCAAGGCCCTGGGAACATTGGCAGCGTTGTGTGGCGAGGGAGACTCAAAGTCTGATAGATTAACATTAATATGGACTGGGGGACAAGGCTGGGCATATTAAAGGTCATTTCCCTGCTTCACAGCTATCGGGGGAAAATGCAACGCGCCATTGACTGCAGGGCCACACACGCATGAGCGAATGCAGCCGCTCACATGGACACGTAGAGAGGAAAAAAAAAAAAAAAAAACACACAACCCACCCCGACCCAAACAGCAAAGCAAAAGAGATATAAAGACACACGTGGAGGCATGAAGACATAGGAGCACATGCATAAAAAAGACACATATGGAGACACAGACATAAACACTCGCTCACATACACAAATGTGAGGCTCCACATGCGATGGCATTATATACATGTACCGCACCGGTAAACTCTGCTGTGGCGACAGCCTATTAAAAACCCAGTGAATTTATAAATCCCAATTTGGTGATTAAGGAATGCGAATTTGCTTGCTCTTAGCCTCGGGTTCGTGTCACACAGGGCCTGTTTTCTGTCTATAAATCTAACGGCCAGAAGTTTTCTTCTCACCCTCCTCACCCCGCCTCTTTTTATGGAGGTGATTGCTCCAGCCAATATAGGATTAAGAGCATTTCGTGTACATTTTTCATGTACTGCCTCTGAACTCAGTATGTGAAAGCTGCCTCCCAGGTACCACCAGCGCCTTTCCATTTGTCTTTGGTTTCCTTGTAGAAACACCATCAGAGGAGTATCACACTGAGAGATTACCAGCTCTATTTATACTCAAATGCAACTAATTTCACTTTATGTTTCATTTCTTTTAAACTTTCTTAGTCCCTGGGGATTAAGTGTTATTTTAAACAAATCTATAACCTCCCCCCACCCTCCTTCCTTGTGTTTTAGCCCGATTAGCTTGAGCTGCTGTATTCCACCCTCGAGTGCAAATGCCCTTAACCATCATTCTGTCCAGCACATAGTCTGCTGCTTGGTTCTCTATAAAGAAGCTGAGCATGTCTTAATTTATTTGCCTGGGAAATGATTGTAACCTGTTGGGAGCATGTGGGAATCCTGGATCCAGGCCAGCAGCTACCAGGCTCAGAGACCACATATCAGTAAAATAGGATGTGCGACGTTGCCAAAACATTTTCCTGTTTGAGGTCTGCATGTATGAGTCCTCAGGTGGTACAGGGCTGCAGCCATTTGATGTATAATTGGCTCCAGCATTTTGATAGGACGACCGTGGTTGTTCCTGTAATTTAATCACTGCAGGCCTATGTCCGAGAGATTAAAGCTGAGGTGTCTGGACACAGACACAGAAACACACACAACAGCTGCTTTAAAATGGAAATTTCCTCTCTTACCTGACAATTTGGTGAAAACCCCTTAAACTTTGTAGACTGGTAACACAAGAGGCATCACAAAACGTTATTATTTATATTTCTATATCAACAGTGAATCAACTGATGACTCGTGCGTGTACAAGTTACCCAGCTCACACCGGGTGAAGGCGGGGGAGCACCCTGGACAGGTCTCCAGTCTATCACAGGGCCAACACACAGAGTCAGACAGAGACCAACAACCACTCACACTCACACTCAGACCTACGGACAATTTAGAGTCACCGATCAACCCAACATGATAAGAGTGTTTGTAAATACACAGCACAGCGCAGACCTGCTAACATCAGCCTAACTCAGTACAGTCTGAATGGGCCTTTTTTTGGGGAACTTGTAATATTGATGTCAGTCAATGAGGTGCTTAATCAATGGAAATCAATAAAAGTTATTGCATCTAGCAGACATGCTAATGTTTGTAGGTTTGGTTCAAGCACATAAACTCACAGATTTATTTCTCATACATTTTCTTTTGGAATTTGTTTTTGCAGAGCATATAGAAGTCACCGATCTCCAAACCCTTAGTATAATATTATTTCGCTAGACCTGTCATATTGATACATTGTCCATTTGCTGTGTGGAGTCACAGTGAAAAAGACATAGAGTCCTGAGGTTTTACTGCTCAGAGTCCATAGGATGTGCATTTTGCAAAAGTGTTAGCCAAAATACATTCATAGTATCAACTTTTTATCATGATTTCTTGCAGATTGTTGAAATACTAATAGTACTTTCCAACTGCATTTTAAAAACTTTTCTTTCAGGGGGGAGATGTTTGTTTCCAATGAGGGTGAACCCAAACTGACCTACGGTAGTGCTAACGTGAGCGTTCATGACAGGAGTTAGCTGCACTGTACGTAATTCGGCTTTTGTGGGTCAGTGAGAGGACTGGTAGCTTTTTGTTGACTGATTGGATGAAGTGAATCAGACAGGAGTTTCCTTGAAGATTTTTAAAGGAAAGGCAAACAGGCCAACATTAACAAATTAACAAACTGCAGCTGAATGGGTGAAAGCTTCATCACAGGATTGAAGCTGCAAATACAACCGAGACCATTTTGTTTGTGATCACGCTGGTTTGAGATGAAGTGACTGGCTACTAATAGCACCATGCACACACACAAGCGGTCTGAAGTTTGCAAATGATCTGAGTAAGCCAGCTTTCATTGCAGGATATTAAAAAACGTCAGTCGGACGCAGGTTTGGGTTCTGCTCTTCTATGTGCTGTGGCCCGTTTGTGTACTTTGGATAAGAGCTGTGCTCCCTCTGAGAGAGGAAAGAAAATCAACCAAACAAATGAAGAAAGCCTTAAGAGTTCTTATTGATTGGAATTAATTGCTAATGGCGTCACATGCAGAAATAACAAACAGGTTGGTAAAGACTTTATTATATGATTCAGCTGGTTTTACGCTAATCAGCACTGGATGTGGGTTTCAATTATCAGGCAGGAGGAACACATTAGAATTTACATCGTTTGGATATGAAATTTTGTGGAGGAACAAAGAAATACATTTTAATTCAACTTTAACTTTTTTTTTTTTTTTTTGCCGCATTGCTGATTTGTTTTTGTTTTGTTTTTTTTCAGCGATCTCTAAATTAGTACTTTGTCCACAGTCCCATTCTCTCTTTCTGCACCACCACATTAACACATTTATAGTCCTGGCTTATAGATATATAGTGTTTTCTTTGGTTCAGCTCCCATCTAAGTCTTGCTTATTTAAAAGCCACACAGCCTCATACATTACCTGAGGAGTTTGGATCTCAACATTATGTCACCATGGGATCAGGGTTCTGGTCCTGCACTTAAAAGCCCCCTGATGATGGACAGAGACATAATCAAATGGACCTGGGAGGAAAAGACTCCTACAGTAACCTTGCTCTGTACACATGCTGCACAATGGGAACATACATACGGTGCATGTAAGCGGCTAAGACTGAAGCTACGCTAAATATTACTCTTTGGCAGCTCCAAGTGGCTATAAGAAGAATCTACAAACATCTTAAAAACTCAGATTATTAAATCAAGCGATTAAAAAACAAGAACTCCTGATTTACTTGTTCATCTGTTTGTGTGTGTGTGTGTGTGTGTGTGTGAATTATGACCAAAGATGTGTCCCTCCTCAAATGGTTTGATTTTGTTAATGTGAGAGGCCTGAAGAGGTAAAACTACCCAATGTTTCAAAATTGAGACGTCAGAGAAATATTGTTTAGAAGATGTTTTTCGTTTCGTCTTTCTAATCTTGGCAATCATCTCACGACCCATCAGATGTGTCGTGTTAAGTCCAAGCCCCCAGGTTAGGAAGCACTGCCTCAGCGCATCATGAGCTGGTAAAGAGGCAGTGGGGAAAACTGCATAATGATTGTTTTCTCATTTAAACAAAACACTGTGCAAGGGTTTTAGGCACTTCATATGTTCCTATTTTCAAACATCTAACTACAATTTTAGGGAGGGGTAAAATCTATTTATACAGATGGTCTGACCGCCACAGAGTCCTGCTCTTTGCATTAAGATGCCAGGTGTGCGATTGCACAAAAAGGATACGGGACACTGACACAGCTTGAGACAATAAAGAGACACAGCACACAGCCTTTGGAGAAACTGCGGCAAGTTCTGCAAGAAACTAAATTTTGACAATACCATCCAAGTATCACTGAATGCTGAAAGTTAATGGAGAATTGACCTTGCAGTAGATAACATGGGCAAAGGGGCAACCCATCAAAGGGAGGCCCTTGAGCACATGTGTTGAAGTAAAATCACAACACTGACACAACAAGGAATGTGGGGAGAAGATATGCATGCTAGAGGCTGAATCAGCAAACGTGTCCAGGCCGACTGTCTGACCAGAGTCGGTTGTGACAGCACATTTTCTTCTACCGAACCACCACAGTGCTAATTTGTTTCGCTCAGACCTTTCTTTCTTTTGTACTGCTCTTACAGACCATGACAACATCGCCATTTTTATCACACACTGTCACCACTGGACACAGAAATGCATTGGCTTAGTGGTTTGCAGCTCCTCAAGGAGAGCGGTGATGCTGTTTGCCCAGTGCTGGGTGGTCCGGAGTGAGGTTTCCTGGGAAAACTAGTTGTCTCCTCTGTTGCTGGTGCTTTATTGAGATGGATTAAAGTGCACTAGGCGTAGATTAAATAGTCTTCTGTCTTTTTGGCAAAAGACAAAGTAGTGATCGTGTTTTACTACTCTGTTCCTGATTCTAATACGATACCACAAGTCTTGATGATATATTGATTCAGGGATGTACAGTACATTCCCTGTTGGCCTTGTGTGTGTTTGCTTCCCTTTAAAGGCTGGGGTGTGGATCTGAGGCCGAATCTCTCCCGTGCCCGCAAAAGAAAGCTGATGCTCATTCTCAAGAAAACAGAGGAGAAGCAGCATTGCAAGCCTGCTGTGAACCAGGACGTCAGAATAATGGTCAGCAGGCGGCATCAGTGTGGACATGGGTAGTGTCCAATCACATGAGCTCCTCTTATCCCCTTTGAACAGAAACATGGAGAGAAGGGCTCTCGCGAAAACAAAAGCTCAATACATGCATTTATTGTATACATCCTCCCAAATATCAATGTGTTGTATTGTTTTATATTGATAAAACATCAATGAACTGGCAGCTGTAAGACGTTTGTGGAAGTGTCGCTGGGATGTCATTTGGTGACAAACAGGAGGTGTGGAGACTGACTGTGTGGATTGCTGAAAGAGCAGCTGGAGTCACTGTTCCCAGATGGGATTGATCAGGTCAGATGCAGCCCTCACTTTCCCTCAGCTCCACTTTCTCTTCTAAATTTGGTGCTTTCGGGTTGTAAACGGCCACGATGGTGGCAGCCAGCAAATAAAATCAGCTTTGTTAAATGCAGGCTGACAGCACAGCAGTCCAATTTCAAAGGAGAGGCATGTGGATGAGATCAATTGCAGTGACGATGATGACGAAGGGTGGGTTGAGACACAACGTTATAAGTGAGGAAGGAGAGAAGCCCCGATTGCTGGAGCAGTTATTGGCACACCATAATGACGTGCTGAGCTAAGAGCCGGATCCTTCACTCTCTCTGCTCCACTCTTGGTGGCCTCGCTCAGTGGACTCCACTAGCTGTTCTTCACCTTTGAGCTGATGATTGGACGCACCGGAGTAGGCCCGCTCAAGTGAGCTGATCATGAATGCCTTACAGCTAGCACCAAGGACACCACATGCGTGAAGTGAATGTCCAGCAAACCGTCTCTTCCCAAATCTCTGAATAATCCTGGTGTTTGATCAACAAATTTCATATGAATGAAAGCGTCCACAGTCTGCAAACTGTGCAACCACAAAAGCTTTTTTGTTCGGTGACCTTTCTGAGTGGAAGGCAAAATATGAGAACATAATCTGCTGAAATTACAGATGGTGTTTTTCCTTCTGCGTCTACATTTGTGTGTTACTGTGTGTTTTGTCTCCCTACCAGAATTATTGTGTGCTGTCACTTGTGCGTAGATATACTTGTGACAGACATGTTTAGGCTGATCTCTGCCAGTGAAGCCACAGGTTTAATAACTTGACCCGATTGGGATTCATCTCAGGAGATAAAAAGCTTTTGAGAATTCGATTTATAAATATTGTCATGTTTCTTGTTCGCAGCAGAAATTATGGCTCTTTTTTTATCTGCTGTTTCTCATTATTTCATGGACGTGCTTATATGCATAGAAGCTATAACTGCAAACATGACTGTCAGTGGAAAAATGGAAACTCGCTGTAATAATATAATATTTTGGTTTAGTTTTTTTTTTTTGGGCGGAGGGGGTTTGTTTTTGCTTTCCTTCAAATTGTTCCTTCAAATGCTGACTTGTCTGCAAAACTTGTGCATCCTTCTCAGTCAGATTATAATGTATTTTAATTGTTACCGCCAGTCCGAGGTGGATAAAGCTAATCAGCCATGCCCCTCCTCCTATGCTGGTTCAAACACTTTTTTTTTTTTTATTATTTTTGTGCCAGGAAATTACCAAACAGATGCTGATCCAAATAGACTTCAACTGCATAAACAGTGTTTGCTGCAATTGCGTCTGCAGGAAAACTGCCCATAATGTCACTGAAATAGACATGCAATTCGAGACTGTAGCACAAATTATACACTATAGGTTATTGAAACATAAATGTAAACAGACTCTCCCTCTGTTTTCATGCCCGTATATTGCCGATCGCATTACTGCGTTTACTTATGTGGTCGAGCTAAAATCTTACCATGAGTGTATCCTCATCTCATTAAATGTGATCCATGTACAATAAACAGTTTCATAGCTGTTAATATAAAAGCTGCCTCAGTTTAGATTTTATTATCGAAGGCAGACACTTTCATGGTTACACTTTCAAGGCAACTGGCTTAAGGATCCATCTGTGATGTAAGCAAATTCAAACTGTCCACCATCCATGGCACTGGAAGGCTGGGAGGCTGACTCTAGCTCTCTCTCTCACACACACACACACGCACGCACACACGCACAGTCTCCATGAGCCCCTGTGCTGTAACTAAAACCTCTTGCTGTCAGCACAGCGTTGTGAAAACAAATTAGTTCGATGATTAATGGAAGGTAATTAGACCCAGTGTATCATCCTGCTGTGAGGATGGGATGCTCCGTGCAGAACAACATGTGCCATAAAAGTCTCAGACACACACTCAAACACACTCATATGACTAAACTTGTGAGGACCTTTGCTGCCGGTATTTATTTCTTCAACCCTGAATGACAGTTTTGATCCTTGTTGCTACAGACTGCGCTAAGACTCCAATTCTGTAAAAATCCCAATTCATTTTGACAAAACAAACAGAAGAGAATAGAAGATGAGAAAGCAAACATCTACTGTACATACTTCATTAATATTTATTTTGGAAGTGGTCTCAGTGTCACAGAAAATACCCATCACCCCTTCAGAGATGTTATATATATATATATATATATATATATATATACATGTGTGTGTTTGTGTATACGTGCTTGCATGTACTACTCAATGCAAGGCTTTGGTCAAATCACTTTTATCAGATAATGGCAATAAACCAGCGTTTCTGGATTGTAAATGTTTAAAAAAAAAACACAATGCTTTACTGAGAAGGAAGTTGTGTAACTTTTGGTCTGAGTGGCAATTTCACAATCAAAGCAAATAATAAAATGTAACGCGACATCAGACCAACATCCCTGCAATTCTGCCTAAGTATGCTAACACCATAGCCACCATATACCGCCGTTCATACCAGACTAAGCAACAAGACCTTAAGTTTAATATACTGAGGAACAGTGTGTTGTGTATGAGCTATTGAACGCATTTATCTGCTTTATGATTGCAACGGTTGGATTTATGCCGGAATCGCTGAAAGGACTAAATTAATATTCATTTTCATCCACCCGCCACAGTTAAAGAAGGCTTTAATATGAGCACAAAATATGGACGTGCATCAGTAGAACCACGATTGTGGGTATATGAGATTAAATTCAAGCACATAAAAAAATGTAATTACATATTATTTGACAAGACTGTAGTTTAAGGTTAGAGCGTGACCTTACTGGCTCCACATGAAGCCGATGTTGGCTTTTTCTAAAGTAAATAAAAACTCATATCAGTCAGTTACGCCATCTTTAGTAGATTCAGCCACAATTACAAAGTAATATTGTGTCCTGGAGTTTCTCTACCTTTCAGTGGTTGGTCACACTGCCTTACAGAAATACCATCGCAAAAACAATTTCATGGTTTTCAGTAGAGGCTCGCAGTGTCCATGATGATATAGATGGCGCACCACAGGTTACAGCACATTCTCAAATGCAAATAGCAGCGAGTGTCAGTGGAAAATACAGGCAGTTGGATTCAAATCCATTTTCAATGAACTCTTCTGTCTGTTTGGAGGCTTTAATTCTTACCCCAACAATGCTCCTGTGAAATGGCCAGCAATGTGGTTGGAGAGATTCAAATGCGTCTTTGCCAATACCACAGATTAATCAAGCCACAGAGGGAAATGAGAATGATTGGGGAGAAGCGCTAATTAGATTAGAATTATTTTTCATTAACGTCATTAGTGTGTTGGCAGGGGGGGTGCAAAGTGGTGAGAAAATAATGCCTTCAACGTGCTGTCTGCTGTGAGCTGGCAGCATTTGACACCAAAGTAAAGAGATATCCTTTTCAGAAAATTAGCCACTGGAAGTGAGCAAATATTGACCGCCAATTTGGATAAGTGATAGGGGGGAAAAATAAATACATTGTGAACTTTTACACCATACCCCGATACTCTCCATCCTCTTTATGTGTTGAGCTAAGCCGGAATGACCAGCCACAGTTTCCCCCTCAACATTTATTCTGGAGCAATATCCCAATTATTTTTAATGGAGCTGAAATAAGAATGGCGCAAAGAGCGAGCGAGGAGGGGAAGGGAAGGCATAAATTACCTGCGGGTGGGACGCAGCAGCAGAGCAGTGACCTCACACAGGAAGTCAAGGCTTTCTTCTTCCCTGTCAGGGAGTGATGGGTGACAAGACAAGACGGCGAGTGGACGGGGTTAGGATCTGGATGTGCCACAGATTGGTGGACGGGGGAGCAGCAGATGTCCCACCTGTCAAGAGCCGTATCGCTAACACTGTGGATGAGTGGAAGGGAGAAAGGCCCTGTGAAAGGGAAGAAGGGAAAAGGAGAACAGCTGAAACAATTTGAAGAACACAGGAGGAGCAAAGGAGGAAATACGAGGAGAGCCTTCCGAGAAAATGACAGAGGGAAATAGAGGTGAGAGGGTTAAGGTTAGCGGAGGATGTAGGTGAGAGGCCTCAGTCCCTCTGGTAGCTGGAGCGGAAGTAACGTAACCAGCAGGCAGCCGTTAATGACATTTTATGTAACTATTAAGCAATTATTAAATACACAAAGCCTTTTTACAGCATCCGAGATCCATTTACGTTTGGGATTTCAATAGCGGAGGGACAGACGGAGGGGATAGAAAAAACTTCTAATAATAAAATCATTCAAACATCCATGCCAAAACCTACATTTTCATTTGCTAAAGCAGTCACGCTTGTGCCTAATCCACAGCGCACCTCAGGTTTCATATATGACTGGGGCTCGTCCAGAGCGGCCTCAGCTGCTCTCTTTAACAGGTACTGAGCTCACTCAATAAGCCCACACCATTCCGCCTCTGGGCCCCCGAGTAGAGCTCCCATGGTGGACAGACACACTCGTGTACTCAGGCGACGGAGCCAAATGGCCGAAAGCTCTGAAGGTGTAAGGTAGGATTGTGGAGACGGGTAATATTTAGGCAACCGAGCATGTGTGGATCACACACACTAATGTGAGAAAGTCCTCCACAGCGTCAGACATCCCGGATATTTTTGAAAACTTCTGCAACATGTGTGATGACCAGCTCTCTTCCAACACTGAAATGGTGACCTAGGTGCATCACTGGTCATACCAGCTATGACTGATGGCGAGTAAACATCTAGTTTAAAGCCTTTGAAGGCTGATGGGCCAGGTGCATATAGCCCACCACATATACCCAATGCTGTCAGCTTCCAAAACCAAGGCATTCTCAGTGAAGTTTATTTGTTCAGCTCCAGCTTTCTTTGTTCCTCGGTTTTAGTTATACTCCTGTTAAATCTGAGATCTGTTCGTTATTAGAGTAGGAAACAACTTTCAGGGCACGATAAGCTAAATGTGGACTCGAGACTTGCAAAAGTCAAAGAATTCCAAAGTGTTGTATGCAACTTTCCCAGTTTGGCAGTCCACGTGCACTGGTGTCACTTCTTAATGCCACAACGGCCTTGTGGACATTCTTCTCTATTGTTATGGCCATTGGTTGATGTTTCAACCACATCAGATGTGAACAGCTTCTTGATCATCACCGCCACATGAAACACCTTCAAAACTCAGTCTCTACACCAAGGTGCAACAGTAAATCTTTTCTTTCTTTTTAGATAATTCCAGATTTATTTTCTATTGGAGCATTTTTAAATGTTTATATACTCCTGAATTAGTTGCTGAGTTGTTGCAGGCGTATTAATCACCAGTCCTTCTTGCCAATGGAACAAAGTTGTCAGTAGAAATTTGGGAGCCGGAGCTGGGCCTGCACAGATCTTGCTCATATTTACTCTGTCTGCAGTAGCACCATGGGACCTTCTGTGAAAGCAACCTCTGTCTAATCAGGAGAGAATATTCTGGATCACTTAGCTTTAATATTTCATCTGCCAGCAGTCCACTGAAGGGGATGTTTTGGTCAGAGGGGAGGAATCCCCTCTTGACTCATGATGCTCCTACATCTACATCCATTAATGAGGAAAATTTCAATTTCAATAATTGCTGCCATTTGTTGGTAAGAGGCAAAGACGTTCAGAAGTTCATGTGAATGTTCTTTTAATGATAATAGCAAAATGCTGAAATTCCACGAGAACAGTTCAGGCTTTTACTCACCATATGAAACACGGTGGGTGTAAAACACCTGAGGTTCATCATTCCTAAAGCTAAAATTTATACACCATCAGCCTTGTATATTGTTTCTAAATGACTGCATTTTTTATGGTTCTCTGAACAGGTTTCACAGCTTATTACTGATCGTGGCTCTCTAAATGCTCCCCAAATATGAATGTGTACTTTCCCGGTCGTGTATATTGTACTGAATGCTTCACGTGTTCCATTAAAAAAATGAGGAGGAAAAAAGAGGGGGCCACATTCATCACAGAGAAATAAGATGTAATTCAAGTGACTTTTTCATTATTTACAGAAAAGAAATCAGAGTTATTCAGTGGAACAAAGTTCACCATACATGTCAGAGAAACAAACCAGGAAAAGGCAACTAAAAATAACTGCAAAACCAAAAATAATATTTTCTCAAGGCACCGTACTTGCTCATGAACGTGACTGGCATATGTGACATAAGGAAAATAGACGAAGAAGATTTTTAGGAGTATTTTCTTTAGACCTCAGTCATTTCCCAGTAAAATACTGTATGGATCATGCAGATGAGAGAATATGAAGTAGGAGTGGAGTGAGGAGCAGGAAGTCAGACTGGGGAGGTCATATGGAGAAGCTAAATATTCAGTCAAAGGCGAAGTCATGGCATTTATGTGCATCTTCGCTGATCCATCAGCTCTTCGTGCCTCCATTTAAAATGTGTCTTCAGAACTCATTTGCTAAGCGAATCTCTGTCTCTTCTGGTCCAGGCCACCTCTGATTGTGTTGTGAGTGATCAGATCCCAAATTTGTCCTCAATCTGACTTGTGTGTGTTCACACCTGTAGTTTTCGATGTCCACTTGTAATCCTTTCACCTTAAAAATATAGCTGTGTTAAATATATTGAATGGCTAAATGGCTATATTGAAAAGATGCACCATCACTTTAGTACCGATACAGATGGACAAGAATAAATCGTCACTATTACTCATAAGTTGATGGGAGATTTTTAGGTACAGTATTTATCGGCGTGCCTGTCAGTCACTCCCATTAAGTATCAATTATTTGTGTGTCTGCGTCTTCTTTTGGCTTTTCCCTATTTGGGTCACCGCAGCAGCTCAGTTTGACTTGCATGATTAGATTTGGCAACAGCTTTTAAACTGGATGCCCTTCCTGACACAACTCTCCTTATTTATCTGGGCTTGGGACCGGCACAAGAATACCACTGGTTTGTGTGCGCCTTGTGGCTGGGGTTTGGTTCTTCGTCTTGAGAATCGAAGCCTGGTGTTCCGTGTGACAGGCGGACATACTGTCCTCTATACAAATGAGGAGTATCAATCGCTTCTGGAAAACAAATAATATATTAAGTAGAATCGAAAACAAACAAAAAATATCAATATACATTATTAAGACGAATACGCATCATGAAGCTAAATGCTCAGTGTTCGTCACCTGAGGCCAACGACTGAAATTTATTTGGAATATAAAGATCTAGATTTAGTCAAACTACTTATCCCTAGATCAAGAAATAGACATAAAGCTTCAAATTGTCTACAACTTTGCTATACTATGACCTGTTCATTAAGCCCACATATAGTCAGTTGAAACAATAAAGAGATAAGGCATCAAAAAAAGTTATATCACAACTGGAGCATTTATTTTTCTCAACTAAAAAATTGGGTTTTTGTGCCGCTCTCATGTACCCGATCCACATCCTTAAGGAGCACATGCCAGCAGCTGATTAGATATTCATCAAGTCCGGGGTTTTCATGCACCACAGCTATTTTACATTTATTTTGTGCGATGGTGCATTAAAATCTTCCTGACCACATTTTTTTTTTTTTTTTTTTTTAAATCAATTGCCACACAGCAGAGACCAGCTATCAGCCGTGTTTATAAAACAGCATGTATCTGGCTGGCAGCTTTGCCATTCATCCAGACAGTTCAGCCGGACAAGATTGATGGAGTGTTGACAGCGTGGATAGATGTGCCGCGGAGGGAAGGAAGGAAAGGAAGACGGAAGGTGTGGAGGCTGGCACGGCAAGATGGGTGGAGGAGAAGGAGAAGGAGTTGGGTGTGCAAACTGGCTGCACACAAACACATGGAAAGTGCAAGGTGGGCATTGCACAGGGTGTGAAGGGTCAGGGAAGGGGAATATAATGGGGTGTAAGTTGATGGGGATGGTCGTGTGCGCCACGGGTCTTCCCTGGTCCAACTTGTGGTTTTTGACGTGTTCCTCAAAGCCACAAAGAGGCCTAAGAAACGGCTGGCACTGGGCAAAAGTGGGGCTGTTCCATCACAAACAGGGACCTGGGACCCTCACTCTTAAACAAGGAAATGTCTCTAAACCATATACCACCCAGTTTACTCTGGCACCGTTCTGGAAACCAAAACTTTTATATGCATAGCTTTAACGTTGGCTTTTGGAAGCACAGCAGATGATGGACGAGGGCGGAAAGCTACCTGCTGGTAAAAGGAACACCAGGCTTGTAAAAGGTGAACATTACCGTTCGTTTGTGACTTGTTATGCCAATTAAAGGCTTTAGGAATCAAAAAATAAAGACTTTACTTATATGTTTATTCTTATTTTAGCCATTCGTAGGGTGGGTTTTGATCCTGGTGTTGCCATAGTTTGTGCGTCTGCTTTCTGCAGTCCACAACACGGCTTGAAAACCACAGACAAAATGGGCCCTGTTAGGATCATAGCTGAGGAGGAAGGTAACACAGCCTGGCTCACACTGTTCCACTAAGACTTGCTTTTAAAGGCTTTTAAATGTCATTTTTAGAATATGCTATATGTGAAAATCCCATCACACCTCCAATGCTTTTCTTGCGGCAATGAATTTTTTGATGTCTTAATTCTAAATATATCTCTTATTGTCGTGCTCTGATGAGAACTTACCTGGACTCTTTTTGTCACTTTGGCTATCTCATTGCAGCGCTACACCCTTGTACTGACATGTGATTCCATGTGAGACAGACAGCTGCCCAAACTATTGCGCGTTCGATGTATTCCTTTTGTCGGGTTCTGCTTTTAAAATTTGTCTCTTTTTCAAAAACAACCTTAGTGGTACCATGTTGATGCCATGTTACGCTAACAGATGAAGAAGGATACTAGTTATGCTTCAGTTAGACCCAGAGCTGACCAGGCTACAGCAAGACGTGTCCATCAGATGCCGCAGGCACTAGCCACAGGCTTTGTATTTTAATGGGCAGCACGGGGGTATCATCTTTGCCAAGTGTTGCAGCTACCGTTTCCTGCCTACTCTGTGCCAAAGTTTCATCATTCAGGTAAGGGACCCAAGCCCACATTACTTTTGTCTACAGCCGTTGCCATTGGAATTAAAGAGTCACAAAATAGTGAGATAGTTCGCCCAAAAGATGAGTCTGCATCAAGTCACTAGTTTTAAAGCCTTATGTGGGAGGAGTAAAGATGAGATGGGGGTCTTCTCCTTAGCTTGGTGAACGTTCACGGTCTTCATCATGCTGGAGCTTTTGCTGCTTTAGAGAGCTTGAGGACTTTAAGTCCGGTTTGAAACGAGGGACCAGCAGGGCTGGAGGTGGTGGTGTTTTGTAATCCACTAGTTCAGCTAACATATCCGGGCAATCTTCAGAGCTTCAGAGCGCTTTCTTTCATTGGCACCTGGACATGATTAGATAGCCTCCTCTGAATCACAGTCTATGATGTTTTCATCCTGTTTGTTTATATTGCATTTCTACATATGCTCTTCTCCTAACACCTTACACATGACACCCACTGCATGTCTGTCTATCCTGGAGGAGGAATCAGCTGCTTCTATTAATTTCAAACTTGAAGGTTTCCCTTGTTTCGATTCAATTTTTCCTTCATAGCTTTCAATCATTCCTCTTTTGCTCAAATATTTTTGGGTGCTTTTCAACATAAATGAAGAGAGTTACATCTTGAAATGCTCGACCACGGTGGCCCTGCTGTGAAATATTATGAAAATGATACTCGCCAAGTCTTTGACCGTTGTTTCTTTCAAAACAACAGAAAAAGTTGTAACTCTGTTTATTCTTATTCTCTGGAAATAATTCAAAGGATTTACTTGGTCCATTGGAAGAGGTCTTGGAAGGGTAGCAAACTCCCGCTCCAAATCAACCTGGAACAATGATCCTCAGCTAACACCTTCAACTTCCTGTCTCCACTACAATTTACGTTTAACCCCTCACTATTGCCACATCTCATCTTCCTGTCCTCCCCTCTCTCCTTCCACCGCCGCCCCTCCTTCACCCCCTGCATTCTCCGATCTAATCCACTCTAAGTGTTTACAGACCCCTCCATTTCTTGGAGGGGCTCAGCTGGTCTTTCTCAAACAAGCCCATCAGAAACAGATGAGTGGCAGTGGCAGGACATGCAGGCAAAATAACTGAAAATGAGCACACATGCTTCTTTTTTTTTTTTTCTTTTCTTTTTAAAACAGGTCAACTGTTGCCCTGAAGTAGTGAAGTGCACTGTCCTCCCTTGCTTTTTGGAGATGGAGTGGTTTACTTGATGAATTATGTGGATTAGTATTATAGCTATACATTTATTATTATTTTTTACTGAAAAAAAAGCCAAATGTGCCCATGGCTCTAAAGCCTATATTTATAATAGAAACAATATTGATAAGGTTTTCAAAGTGTTTTGTTTTTAGAAGAGTTACATTAATCTGTTCATTTAAACCTTAAATGAGATCTTTGCCTCACATCTCACAAATTGTGCCTTCCATCCAACTCACCCATCTCTCCCAAAAACATGGAAAGCATATTCAGACCAGCCATTTCAGACGGATGCATTGCAGGTAAGATGGTTAAACTAGGGTGTTGGCTAGCAGTGACGATAGTGAAGCTAAACAAAGTTTGATGTCACGCCAAATTTGAGATGAGACTGCTATCACTGTCAGTATGCTAACATGCTGATGTATGCATGTAGCGTTAAAATGGCTGCAACCTTAGATTTCAGTGCTGGCACGGCACACTTTTTCTATCATGGGATCAACATTTCACCTCTCCCAATACTGAGCTTTACTTACAGGATTAATTGACAGAGACAGAAAGGATGCATTGTATAGCCAATGTTGTTACGATTTATGCATTTAAAAAAACTTGAACCATTCAATAATCTAGGGCTCACCACAGTATTTAGGCTAAAACCCAGCAATCATGTATAATATGTGTGTTTTAAATCAGTCATTTCAATCAGCTAGTTGAAGATGACACGGGCTGTAACTCGGCTGAATTTATGCCCGGCCCTTTGTATCTACATGTGATGGGGCACTTCACTAAAATAGATACAAATGTACTTTCAGTTTTTAAAGCCTAAGAATTGCAGGACGAACGGTCAAAGGTCAAGCCACAGGTTCGAGAGTGAGTCGCTGGCAGTGGAGAGCGAGAATTTCGAGGATGCACAAGGAGCAAAAGGTGGGAAAGGTCAGCGGAGGGAGGAGTGTGTTCAATGGTCAGAAAATGTTTTTCTGTCTGAGCTGCAGATCAGCGTTGGGACGGCGAGATGGGAGGAAATGGGATTGTCGATGGAATGGAACAGGATTAGAGGGACATGTGTGGAATCTGTGTGTGTGGCTCCGATTTAGACCCTTACCCTTGAACATAGATCACAGGAATAGCTTTCGCTCTGTGGGGGATCTGTGTGTGTTTGTACGTGCGAGACAGAGAGACACGGACAGACACAGATATAGTGGTGTTGTGGGAAGCAAAGTCGAGTCCTAGCCGGATTCTTCATGCCTTGCCTAGGTACACAAACTTTGCTTGATTGCATCTGAATTGAACCAAAACCTCTGACACACACATGCACAAACAGACATGCATATGAGCTCATGCTAAACGTGCACGCATTTTCTTTTAAATCCTGCACAGCCATGAACTCTCCCCTCAAGCTGCTCACTTTAAGATGAAGCTTCTATGTTTTCAGAGAAGGGGAATCACTCAGACATGTTTGAAAAGCTGCACGTTCAATGATCCTACCATCTGAAGCCCCTCCCCCCTGAGCTTTATCTGCCCCTATCTGCCTTCACCTCTCCATCTCCTCCTCCTTATCCTTTGATCTTGATGGAGTGATCACTAAACACTCGTCCTGATGCTTTACTTAACTCATATTTATCAGCTGGTGTCTTCCCAGACGCACACAACGGGCCTCTTAAAACTCTCTTAACTCTGGGCTGCCGGGGACAGCGGTGTAATTTATGAGTTGTAATTATGGAGGTGTCAAAGGAACAGAAACAGTCCCGTGGCATAAATGAGTGACATTCAGCGTCAGGCGACTTCCTGTTTTCTGCCCTGCTGACCTTCTCGGTGGAGCCATTTCTCTTAATTATGGGGTGCAATGTGAGCGCACATCAACACACAATAGAAAGGATATTTCTATAAATAAAAATAAAGTTTTGCCCCGAGTTAACCCTTCCTGTCCACATGATTTGAATCAATACAAAGCTGCATTAACCACCTGGAAAATGTATTTGCACATAGAATAAATAAAAAGTTGTCTGAAGTTAAAGGACCTGATATGAAACAAGAACTTGAGTAAATGAACGTCTTCAGTTAAATGGATGTTCAGTTCCCACAGGGATGATGCCAAAAATGCAGTCTCATGGTATCATGAGGACCTCTCTCTAGCAAAATACTTCAACCTTGAAACATCCCTCTCATATTTTTGGCGTTTTAGTGCATATGTGCATGTTGACTCTGCATGTCCAGCTGCGAAACATATTCTTTCTCTTCCTTCTCTCTGAGCTGCTTCTCTCAATGTCGCAATAAATACAACCCCAAATGAGTCACCGTCATCAGGAACTGGAAGAAAAGATGTAGATGTTGCTCGGTCTTGAATGTGGTGACCACTAATGAGAGGGTTCGAGTCCCGGCTCCTACAGGCTGAGTGTCAAAATGTCCTGAGGCAAGACAATGAACGCCAAATTGCCCCTAATGGCTGTTCCATCAATGTGTGGGTGTCCAGCCACAATTTTTGATACCGCAGTGTTTTTGGAAGTAAATATGTTAGATACTTTTAGAAATGCAAACTGCTTTGAAGAATATATATATAAACATGCAAAGCCCAATTTCTAAAGTCCTCCCGCCTTCCTTTTACTGTCAGCACTGATGATGACCTGCAAAACCTCGAGGGCCCTGTCCTGTCGCTTCACGTTGTTTGCTGATCTGAACTGTAAAACAAGTAAGGAGGCAGGCATTCAGTGGGCGACTTCAAGTATTAGGCAGTTCTTCTAGAGGTCAATGTGTCAAAAAGCGGCATGTCTTTGAGAGCAGAGCAGTTACCACGTAAATAAGAACCGTGTACTGGATACCTGTCATGATCCCCGGGAACAGTTGTCTCGTCCAAACCTTCACACGGATCATCACTTGGGTTTCATTGTTTTTCTTTCTGTCTGTGGTGAGAAGACATGCTGTGTGGGGGAGGCAAGAGCTTCATCACTGTTTACCTTCTCCATGCTTGGGCTATACTAAAACTGTGTGTGGGCCAGACCCCCAGTGAGACCGGTCGGCGGGGCTACTGTCAGCTGTGCGAACAACACCAGCATCACCTCCTGCCGCACGGACAGGTTCCGCGCCATTATCTGGCTGACTGGCTCACCAGAATTCCTCGTGTGTGAGCCGTGAAAGGCCTGTTAACGCTCGCCGATTGGACAATACTTTTATCCGCAGCACATTGACCGTATACAGAACTGATGCTGATGTCACGGTTTGCCAAAAACGCTGCTGAACTCCACTTCCATCTGCTACAGTGAAAAAAAAAAAAAAGAGGCCTTTGCTTGGATCGCTTTTTGTTTTGCATGGCTTTGAAGTTGTTCTTTGTTGATGCTAACCTTTTTTAATTGACTGGCTGTTTTGCTCCTTAGTGGGGGGGGGCAGTCACTTTTTTTTTTTTTGCCCTCTGTTGAAACACTCTGTGTTACAAGTGTCTGGAGGTTTTTCAGACTAAGCAACCACCCTGCTCATTCAGTGAACACAAACCATGGCCGGTCATTTTGAGGTGGCTTTGTCCAAATAGAGTTTCGCACATCAAAGACTCCATTAGATCGTGTCCTGTCCTGGATCAGGAAGGGAGCTTTGGCAGTGTCGTCTCACAGACTTTTACGGATTTTTAGGGAAACATTTCACTTACTGTTTGCATCAACTGAGTTGACTAGAAGGGAAATCAACCCTGTAAAATCACTGTGAGAGAGACTTGTCCCCATAATTATGGCACTGTACAGCATTATTCTGTGCAGATATTCACAGCATCAGTGCAGCTGGCGGATGAGCTGCACTGAGAGATGAACGAAATCAGTGAAATTCTTTCATGGTGCGTGAAACTCTTATGGCCAGATGGGTGTTATTTATTGACTGCACACCAGCTTAAAGGGGCTGACCTTTTAAGGCAAGTTGGATGTAGTCAAGATCCAGGCGGTTATTTAACAGACCTGGACGTTCAAATCTTCTTCGTGACCTTTCGCAGGCCCTGAAGACAAAAAAATAAATAAATAAATAAACTATTACAAATATCTTAGATCATCAGCCATCAAACAGTACACAGATGATCACTGTATTTTGTCCATAAAATTGTGACAAATCATCATCCACATTATCCACATTATCCACTCACCATCAGATTCAAACAGTGGCCTAAAATATGAGGAAAAAAAAAGATCATTATCAAATACACACTTATGACAGCAGCTACAACTGATTTTTTTTTTTTTTTTTATTTCTCTAGTAATGGTGAAAAATGTGAGGTTTTGACTATTAAGCAATACTAATTTATATTCTCACACTACAGGAGCACTGACATCTTTAGGCTAGACACTGAAAGAGTTCTGTGGCCTCAACGATCACACAGCTAAATGTGGTAACGTGCTTTTTTTTCCTCTACTTGTAACCATTTTGATAGACGAGTCCTCTTTTTGACCTCCTGACACAGGATACCAAGAACAACTCATTACCAGTTCCTTGAATAAACCATTCCCGTCTCAATAAATTTAACGTGGCAACAGAACCTTCAGACAATGTAACCGGGGCCAGTTTCAGGCCTCAGACCTCAGACGGTGGTCTCCTTCATTGACTCTGTGTTCGCTAATGACCTTGAATCTGGATCGCCATAATAAAACACAGATAAATGTTTACTGTTGAAGGATGACATCACAAGAGTTAAGGTCTGTACAAATATACAGGTGCTCCGCCACCCCTCTGCTTTCTCCACTTCCTCAAGTCCACATTTCTTCGATTAAAAACAACGCCAGCGTTCCCGTGTTCACATTTGCTCTGTTCCATTTATTTTGTCGGCCGTTGAAAACATAAACTTTTACTTAGCTCTGTGTTATTAGAATCTAAGCCTTTTTTCCACAGAGGAGGTTGAGTATGGAGGTTGTGTGTGTGTGTGTGTAGGGTGAGGGGGCATTATTTTATGTCTTGACCTGAGTTTTCCTTCTCTGTCCTGTGCCTGATAGAGTTCTCGTCTCCGGGCACTTGTTTTTAAAGGTATAACATAAAACATCAATAAGTCATTACTTTCTCTGAACTGCTGGTAAAGGAATCAAGTTAAGTCATGACGGACTCACAGTGTTCCTCGGCGCTAACAGCTGTTGCTAATATTAGCTAAGTACCAATAACGGAACTTCCAAATAGCACATTTAATGGGAAATTTTAATGATATTTAATTGAGTGTATTGTTACAGCTCCCCATAAAAAACCTATTTAAAAAGTTAATTCTGTGCTTATAAAAATGAAACAAAGAAAATATGTCCTTAGTTGGTACTTAGACCATGTTTTATGATTTTTTCTTGACTCAGTTTCACTGTATTTTACAAAATGGTGCATCTTTTTTATTTATTTTTTTCAAAGAAGGAAGTGTCGCTGCAGCATAGTCATTTTTTCTCATCTGTCTAATTGAATTATAAATTCTTTCATGCTTACTAAGTGTCCACTCCATAAACGAAACCTATTTCTGAAACCCAATCTGCAGCATATTGTCCACAACAAGCTTTCCCTTTCTTTCACAGGACCTTTGCCAGAACTGACCGGCTAAATGCTTGGTTGTAGTCGCACAACACGCTGATTGCTGTGCCTAATGTAGCATGTAACATTGAAAAGAAGGCTCCACAGCAGTGCCATGCAGGCTGCGAGCAGGACAAACTCACAACCACTAAAACGGCTACTACTGTGTACATAATAATTTCTGCTGAGGTTTCATTTTCTTCTGAATCTCATTGCTGTCACACCCGCTTCTCAAACAAGACTGACATCCTCTCTCGTTAGACATTCGGCAGCCACACAGTAACCTGAACCCGGCACACACACACACACACACACACACACACGCTCACATACGCTCACATACGGTTAACCCACTGCCACCACTCTCCTATCACAACCTGTCTATGTCTCCAGCTATATTTTGTGTGTGAGTTTAGTGTGTTTATGTGCAGACAAAGCCCTCGCGCACACATGTGCCTCAGCTGTAGCTGACACCGGAATCTAATATCCCCCCCACCCCCCATCCCCACATTGGAAACACATGTGCAAGTCTGACAAAAGCCGGCATGTTCCCTGTGCCATGTATGTCAGCAGTCAGTCAGTCTCCATGCTGTCTGCTTTGAGGGCCGTGCAGCGCTCTGCACTGCAGCAGGCTTTACAACGTGTGCAGGAGAAGCTGTGAAAAAGGCCTGTCTGGCTGTTGTGGCTTCACCAGAAGTCCAGTGGTGGTTTCGCATTGTCGAGTAACATGTGTCATCCATGACAATTCATTTTAAAAATAGCTTTTTTTGGTTTCAGGGTTGTTGTTTTCTTATTCTTTTTTTTCTTTTTTGTAGACGTCTGTCTTGACAGCGAAATTCTTCCACACGTAATATTCGTCTCAAAAAAATGGTAACATAGTGAACTTTTGTAGCTGACAAGCATTCTGCTGAAATACTAGCTGCTGCTCTAAATCACAACTGCTCTCTAAGCATCTCTGTATTTTAACAACATTGTTCGCTGTGCATTATTATTGTGCATTAGGCAGGCTAATTTCCTGTTAATAACTACTACTAATGATCAAGCAAGTTAAATACAGAGGTGATTAAATCTAATAATGAAGTACAACTCAGATAATAACCCGCATATGTTAAATGGCGTGAACTTAAATATTTGATTCAAAGTTAATTTCCCTGTTTTTCATTACAGATTCTGCTTCGAAAATTTGTCCTTTCCTGTATTTTCTATCCATGTATCATCTAATGGTCCGACATGTTGTTATTCTAATGAAAGCCACTGTCTGCGTCATATCTGTTAAAAAAATATATATAACTGTTCTGTCAGTTCCAGTTTTACATTTTTTGCAGCTACAACAACACAAATGTCTATTTATTCAGACAATAATTGCTATTCATGCAAACTGTTGCTGGGCGCACATGGAAATAAAATGTTTTCTGTTACTGAAGTGTGACCCATTTAAAGTGCTGGCACAAGTTGCACGAGACCATGCTGGTTATAGATACCAGGCAGGTTTTTTTTTATATAAATATATATATATTTGAATAAAACTGACATAATTTGTTAGTTTTAGACCAAGTAATCCAAAATTATTTTGTTGAGTGTACCAGCGATGACAAAGTCCCTGCAGGGAAAGCAGAGGTAAGCAGCTGCTACAAGCTTTCATTTCTACCTCGAAACCTTGCACCTTACCAAAGTGCCAAATTTCCGCCCTGGTTGGAGCAGACTGGCACTCGTGTTGTTGGCCTTTGAGAGATTGTGGTTGAGCTGTACTCAAGCTGCATGGATGGTTAGTCCTAGCAGCAGACGCACACCTTAGCTAAGCTGTCTCCATTCTCTCTTACTGACTGTCTGCAGATCTGAATGATTAAATCATTCACAAACCGCTCTTGACGTTCAGTTTTCTCAAGTGGCTTCTAATCAGCGGCCCTTCAGTCGGAGGAAGTAATCAGGAAGGGCGAGGAGTTTTTTGAAAACCGGCACGTTGTGATAATCTGTTTTGGTGCTTTGTCAAAACCCTTCTTTTGTCACCGGCACAAGTTTGAGAGCTAATTGGTGGTGAAAAGCCTGGTTGGAGGCCCAGATGAAGCAAATTATTTCATGGGGACTGAAGGAGAAGCAGGAGAGACATCCAAGCATTAGCATGTGTGCTAGCCAGAGTCAGTCCCAGGAGAGAAACCCAAGTCTGGCCACGATGTCCCGACAGACATCCTCTGTCGAGGTTAGCATATCCCTGTTTCGGCTCAGTTGCTGAAAGTTGTTGTGTGTGTGTGTGTGTGTGTGTGTGTATTCGCGCATGTGTTTTGTGTAGGTTTGGGGGGTAGGTGTTATATACTTTGTGAGTGTGTGTGTGTGTGTGTGTGTGTCTGTAGCTGCTGAAAGATTTGTTATTTGGAGCGGTGAATTTTAATGACGTTTGTCAACTCTAATACGCTGAGATGCCCGGCGGCGGACAAGACTGAAGTTTTTTCAGCTTGCTTTGAGTTTATTTAAAGGAAGTGCTGGTTTTTGCAAGAAAACTGCTGCAACGTACTGTATTTCTGGAATAAACACGTTATTTATAGTCAGAGACAGAGATAGAAGTCTATATTCGACACATCCACAGCCTCATCGTGACTTGTAGGATTTAGGTTTTCCAGGGATTGCAGCCGAAGACTAATAAGCTGTCATCACTTGTCATCAGATGAAAAGTGGTGGCAAACAGTTTCACTCGTAAGCCTATTTAATAACCTGTCGGCAGGGGCATTTATTTTACCTTTGCTTTCCATTTAGAACCTATTAACGTTGTTCTGCTATTGCTATGAAATAGCAGAACTACATTCAAAGAAGAAAGAAATAAAAATGTCTTCTGTTCCATGTGGAAGAATCAATTAAAAAATGTCTGTGGCCCACAGTCCAGATTAATATACTCATGAGGGAGCTTTGTAAGTCGATCATAGATGTTAATATTATTCATATTGATGCAGCCTATTGCCATTTCGTCGAAGGACTATCTGTGGATGTGGACTAAAAATGTATATTTAAATTATAAAATAAAATGTAAAAAAAAGCTCCTGATTTAGGACTTGCAAAGACTTGATGAGAGGTTCCCTTTCATCTTTGTAATTCAGTGGCTGGTCTTTTGATTTGAGTCACAGCTCAAAGCTTGTGGGACTCTGATATATATATATACAAATCTGACACAGGCACATAAAGAGACATAATGACAATTAAGGGAGTAATGTGAGATAAAAATGTTATTTATTTCATATTTCACGAAAACCAAACCTTAAGTCACTTCAGTAGCCACCACAATTGCGGTTTTGTATGCATAGCAATGTAATTGAAATTTAATTTACAAAGAATCAATCATGGGATTAAATTTGGCACTTTGAAATAAAAAAAAAAAAGTGGATTGGATCGGGATTGTTGATTTGATTGCAACTCTTAAGTACTGTGTTCCTGGAAAGAAAAAAAAGATCCACTTCCTCTTGACGGTGCATTCAGGGCAAAGTCTCATTGTGAACATTTATCTGGTGCACGTTACGGTTGTGACAGTGTCAGAGGGAGGCCTGGAGGCACATGTGCCACAGATTACCCCTCAGCTGTGCAAGGCTGACTGCATACCTCTGAAAACCCACAGCCTGCCAAACGCTGCCCTTTCAAACTCTGAATCCCATAATTCAGCAGGACGGCCTGACGGCGCCGCCTTCCTCCCTCTCACTGTCCGGACCCGTCGGCCGCCTCCATCCATCCTGAGGCTCGGCGTGTCAGAGGTCACTGTGCAGCTGTGACGTTGCCTCTGTATATGCATAGATGTGTGTGATATTTCTTTCGCTCTCTGTGATCAGATATATTGTGTTTATAAAGCGCTCCCATTTGCCAGCTCTGAGCAGCCCGTGTTTCTTTGTGCCAGCGAGGCCTGTCAGCGTGGTAACACACATAATTACTCCCTAATTCTCCCGTCAGTGGCTGGGTAATATCTGATTCACAGGTAATGAGCCACATCCCATTCAGCAAAGCCCCGCCCGTGACTCTGTCTCCCTGTATTGTGCCCGGTATTTTCTTTCTTTATTATCTTATTATTATCTATTATTTATCTTAAAACAGAATCCTGACGCTTCTGTTTCTTTGCGGTGTCGTCAAAACTTGCTCTGCAGTTCCAAGTCTGGCCTTTTTTTTTTTTTTTTTTTTCAAAATCCACCACAAATTCCTCCGGATGAAATGCCAAATACCAAAGTGTGTTCATTCTAGGAATAGGGAGGCAGTACCAGGAGTGGGTGGGTGACAAATGAAAGAACTAAAAAAGATATTGAAGTACATTCGCTCCAGTGCTGGAGCTACATTCATATAATTTTTATGGCTTTTAGTCTTTTTTTTTTTTATGCACACCTTATAATCTGCTTTTGATCTTTTTGTTCAAAATAGCTCTTTAAATAAAGCTGAAATTACTGTATTTGACTTTCCTTTGTACAATATTCTTGTATCTGTGAAGATCCAGTTTTTATGAGAAAACAGCCTGAACTCAGGTTCTTAGGACCAGATTGTTAGAGCAATAGGAACAATCATCCTTCAACAATTCAGGCTTTTGGTCCTATAAGGATAATATATATATATCTGTTGTTATTATATCCTTTTGAACTGAGACTCAACTTCCCAGCAGCGCATTAGGTGGTTAAAAATAGTTGCACTGTCACCAGTTACAACAACAGACTATCTGCTCTCACACGAATGCATCAGTAATAATAACCCAATAATGGGCTGTGTCCTCGTTCTTGATGGACGCAGCCTACAAACGCGTGCTCCTTCGAAGCCTTTGTGGACCTTGAAGCAAGAGCTGGAATGAAAACATATTACCTTCAGAATTTAAAACCACTTGAACGCAGAGCTGACGCCCAAGATTTCTCCCCGCTGGTGTGTTTTACCGCGACATTATTTTCTCACGAGGACACAATGAATCTTGAGATAGATTGGTCCGTGAAGGAAGGGCGTGTTGCATTCTTTGTTTCTTAGGGAGAATATGGCACATTTGAAATTGGAACCGTTTACTGATTCCACTGTGACGCTGGTGGTCTTACAAATTCAACCACTGAAGGATGGAACTCCTTAAAGCTCTTAGTTAATTTTGCATCTGCCATTATGTGAGTCATACATTAGCGTGATTTTGAATGAAGTTATTTATTCGCTCTTGCAAATTTCACATTGTTATCCCATTGGATGGAATAAAGGACTGGACTACCTGTTGTCAGGATGGTAGTAATGTGTTTGAGCTTCTTTGCTTGCTCTTTGACATAGCTTCTATAAATCTAAGACCTGTGCTGCTGGTGTTTAGTCTTCTAGATTTCCCTCATTTATTCCCACATGTTGCTCTCAAATCTCCCATGAAGGCGTTTAGTTTAGTTGAGCTCTGGTGACTAGGAGGGCTACATGTATCCCATTACTGTAATATCCACCAAACCACACGGCAGCCTGTCCTGGCCTATTGATTTGTTATCCTGGAGGAGCCCGCTCTCATCAGGATAACTTGTATTGATTTGAAATGACCCCTTGTTCTAAACGAACCGTATTAGGAAACCAAAATAGAGGGCCTCCCTGTCGGGGCTCCAGGGGCCCACATGTTGAGAATATGGTTACGGGTGACTCATCTGACACTCTGACTAATCACCTTGTTACACATCCCTACAGTATAGACCACTGCCTGTGTCTCTTGACCGCTGAGCTCAAATGTGCGTTTGTCTTTGTAATTAGTGGCTACCGCTCTGTAAATCCTGTATAATATCCCTCTGTATGTCGTCTGTTAGTCTGGTCCAATCACGTCATAACTGGACTGACCAACTAGCGGGCTGCGGTCGCTTACACCACGGCCATCTGTCTGTGCATTATGGGTATCCTTGATCCATTGATCTACCGCTGCTATTTAAACACTTACTTGCTGAGCCACAAAAAAACCCAAAAACGAGATCTTTCAATGTTGCGATCCGACAGACAGGTTATACCTCGTGAGCTCGCCTCTGTTATTTCTGCGTATCACAGTGCATGATGGGATGTTTTGGAGGACGCATTGCTAGGGAAAGTAGAGGGGGACGGGGATGCAACACGCAGCGAGGAATGGAGTCAACATGTGCTTTGGCCACTCGGCCGTTGGACTGGAAACAAGATTGAGCTTCCTAAGTTTCTTATCTCACTTCTTCTTTTTTCATTCCAAATTTCACCTGCTGTTGACACACTTCGTTTGTTTTTGTCGGTGCTCTGTTCCAGCTCACTCTTGCTTTTGGGAAAACTGTACAGACTACTGTGTTTAAAGGGGTGAATAGGATAATGCCACTACTATTGATAGTAGTCGCAGATAACCAAACGAGTTTTTAATGCTTTTTGGCGCTCACGTTGAATTGTATAACTTTATCGAGACAGTTTAGAGGCAAACCTTTTTTTATTTTTTTTTTTATTTTTTTTTTGTGCCGAAGCAAACACACAGAGATATGTGAGACTTTTGCAACATTTTCATCTGAGCTGTTCCTGATGGATTCTCACACAGTTTTAGCGGTAAATGTTGGGGAAAATGAGAAGCAAAAAGGGCATAACGCAGTGACGCTCGGATTGTTTAATACCCCGTCTTTATAAGCTTCAGCGGCAGACCAAACAGCAATTTTTGCCGCCATAATTGCTCAATTTATGAGCCAATGCTCAGATATGAGAAATATTGCGCTGGATATTTATGCCAAAACAAGTACAGTAATCAGATTTAAGGGGCAGCACAATTGGAAATGGTTTTCATTGCAAATGATTTATTTAAAAAGAGATCAGGTGATATTTTGTGATGGTTGAAATAATCTGTCAAGGCTTTTGCACTGACTGAAAACCGCCTTCCAAAGAAAAGAATACAGTTTATTGACTCATTAGTCTTTGTTTTTACTGTAGCCATAGTCCGCCTATGTGCATCCCCATGTAGGCTGTGTGTTTGAATGAGTGTATGTTTGTGCGCAGGCACCGTCGTTACACCTGAACGCATGCTTGCACTTTCATATACTGTATACGCATGTAAAGATACACAGCTGGATCTGAACTCTGCCCTGGGCAGGGCGAACAGTGCCTTCCCTCTCTTGTGCCCCACTGAGCCCACAAGACAGTGGTATCATTGAAGAAGTTCAGGATCTCGAGAGTCTTTCGAACTTGTTAAAGTCACTGGCACAATAAAACAGGGCGCTGGCACGACTATAAATGACAAGTCTGTAACATTTGAGAGTTGAGCGTCGAGTTGCTCTTGGCTGCCGCCGCCTGTTGTGGGCAAACAGGGAGCGTGTGTAACGAGGACGAGATCCACAAAGGTCACACACGCGCCAGAGATGCTCATGCAATCTCAGGCCGGTGTGAAGAGATCTACAGTCAGAAAACATTTGGATGCAATTAACAATGTTTAGCCCTTAACAGTATTCTTTTTTCCATTTAGGCCAACATAATACAACCCCAAAACATTTTTAAGGGGGTTTAAGAATATATGCAAAGTAAGCAGAACATGAACTAAAGGGTCAAAAGTAAGGTAGGTAGATTTTCTGTTAAATGTTAATTCATGTAATGAATGTTAAATATTAATTGGCGTGTTAATATTGACACATCGCATCAGCAGACACACGCTCATCAGGACATAAATTAAAGTTCGGCTATCTTTTGTCCTTTCCAGGTTTTAAGGTGTTTGACAGGCAGCATATCTGGCTTTTGACATGTTAGATCTATTCCTACTCCTTTTAAAAACCCAACAACCTGCTCCACTCAGCCAGAGCCCTGCAGAAAGAGAGCAGAAGAGCGAAAGATAATACATTTAATTTTATGTGTTTTTGGAAGAGAGGCTGTTAGTGTGATTCCATATATTAAACATAAACCTATTTAAAGCTAATTGAATACAAATACATGGTCGGCGTAAAAAATAAGAAAAGCGGGCAAAGTGACATATCAGGTATTAATGGTAACTGTTATATTTTTCCTACTAGTAGGTGAGATATTCTATGTCCAGACTATTATAAGAAGCGAGGCCCCCTAATATTTTTCTTGGACAGGGCCCACACACTACATACACACCACACACACACATCCTCTGTGGAAGCGCCGCGTGCTTGGAAAGGAGAGGCGGACATTTTGGGGCACGGGGCTACATTATACTATAGTAGCGGCTTTTATGAGACAGACAACACGCCTGGCTCCAGCGGGAAAACCTTATGATGGACAGGCACTTTACCTGAGCCAAGAGCAGGCGGGCGAGGAGGAGGGAAAATGAAATAAAATCAATACTCGAACATAACTTTTTAAATAAACATTTGCACTCTACGGACATTGTTGGCAGTGGGAGCCAGTAACCTGTCCCTATTGGTGGAACTCAACACCCGACCGTTCGAGGAGCACTGGCTCCCATCGAGGTGATGGCTACTGGCAAGATGTGACATGAATAGCAGGCTATGTTGTGTTTATCCAAGGTAAAAGAAGAGAGAGAGATGGAAATGCAGCGGGGGTAAGGTAGACAATGCTCAAATTCTGCCATGAAGCTGCTCTTTCCCTTAGCTTGTTGATCACACCACGCAAGCAGCTGCAACCTCCGCAGAGCAACCACTGTCCTCCAAGAGGGACGAAATTAGATTTGTTTCAGGGGAGCGGTCCTGGTTTGTTGCAGTTGAAATACGATAAAGTGCAACTTTTCATTTTGATTGAAATACAGGAATGCGTTTCGAGACAAAGCTTGACTTCAGGTGCCATCACTGCTGGTGCTTCATTCACCAGCAGTGATGTTTTCACGAAATGAGTCAAACTAACGATGTAATTACAAAAATCCATGAATCTCATCATTGTTTATCAGGTAGATCTTGGATATAGAAGAGCTGCCATGCTGTCATAATTTAGCAAATCCCAGTTTTTACTGACATTAGTCTGTTTAAAACAAAATGCAAATCAGCCTAGGCAGAAAGGGCTGGGAACATTTCTTATACTCTTGCAGATGCTGAGTTTTGCAAACAAAACAAATGAAACCTTTATTGATATCTTGTTTGTAACTTAAATCTGTAATGCTTTATTTTTTTGATTCTTTGCCAAATATAATAGAAAAAGATCAACAATGATTCAGCGACACACTTTGTTCAAAAGTAACTTGTGAGATGAGACACTGCAAACGTTACAATTGTCTTCTCTCAAGGAAGGAGCTTTAGAATCTTCCCAAACACACTTTTATTGTTATTTTTGGACGGGAAACAGAAAAATGTTGCAACGATGCCCCTGACAGTGTAATGGGATGTATGTTTCTCCCGTGCATTGACCTCGCTTGGTGTGGTGTGTTTGTTCCCTTGTCTGATGGTGTGTGTGTCTTCTCTGCCTGATGCATCGCCAATCGCACTCTGTTTGGATCCTTCATTCCCCTGTTTCTTCCTGCTCAGCCTTCAATTCTGGTCCTTGCATCCTGACGCACACTTCAGCTCTCCCTCCTGTCGTCCAGTTAACTTTTGATAATTCCCAAATCCATGGAATGAATGACACGGTTTTACTGCGTCTTCACTGAGTTCAGCTAATTCTTTTACAAACCGTGGCATACAGTAGGCTGCAATAATAACTTCTGCCCGAGACATCTGAACTCCTTTTCCTCCAACGCACAAAAATCTCAACCGCAATCTGTATTCAATCTTGCGATTTCACAAAAAGGACATGAGACCATATTTAATTGTAAATTCAGTTATAGTAATGAACCCCCAGATATTTTCTGAACAGAGCTCCTCAGCTGAAGCGTGTTATCACCTCTCAACTCTTTGTTTTGGTTTTAGGGTGAATTTCATGTTGTGGTTTCCTCCCACCCTCAGCTCTCATAAAGCTACTCAGTACTGCGCACTGGCTGCCCAGCATTTAACAGCAACCAGCCCAAGTTAGCGATAAGCTGGCCTTTTTTTTTTTTTTATCAGTCTTCATTAGCTAAAGAATAAAGCAAAGAGGAGTGTATTGGCCTGAAATTACAGGTGGCACGAAAATGAAAAAACATTGCTCTGTGTTCGCGAATACATCCAAAACATTGATTTGAAAATGTGATGACGTATCACATTATCACATTATTATTATGAACTTTACTGGTATCACAGGACCAATACATGTGGTCATTCC